>NW_004955431.1:16859993-16867034 GCF_000276665.1 Chinchilla lanigera | reverse complement strand
GTGTTTATGGAGCTTTTCTCTTTCTTTTGCCATTAATTTCCAATTTCATTGTACTATCATCAGACAATATGCATGGGATATTTTCAATTCCTTTGCATTTACTTAAGCATGTTCTGTGGGTTAGCACAAGGTTTATTTTGGAGAATGTCCCATGTTAAGCTGAGAAGACTGTATATTCCGATGATGTTGGGTGGAACACTATGAAAACATCTACTGAGTCCATTTGTCTACATGCTTGGTTCAGTTCTGACATTTCTTCCTTTTTGTCTTGTTGATCTGTCTCTTTTTGACAATGGGGTATTACTACCTTCCATTACAATTGTGTTGTTGATTATTTGATTTTTTATGCCTATTAATAATTGTCTTAGGGGTTGGGTATTTAGCTCAGTGTCACAGAGCCTGCCTGGCAAATGCAAGGTTATGAGTTTGATTCCCAGTATGGGAAGACAAACCAAAAAAACAAAAAACAACAATGAAAATAATTGTCTTATATAGTGGAGTGCTCCCGTATTTGATGCATACATATTTACAATTATTATCTCTTTGTCTTGAAGTTCTCCCCTAATAAATATGTAATAGCCTTCTTCATCTCTTTGGATCATTCTTGGTTTGAAGTTTACATTGTCTGCAAACAGAATAGCCACCCCTCTGTTTTCTTGGTTTCTGTTGCATGAAAGATTGTTTTCCATCCTTTAACTTTCAGGCTATGAATTTCTTTTTGAGTTCTATGTGTTTCTTGTATACAGCATATTGTTGGATCTTGTTTCTTGATGTGTCCTACTGTTTCTTTTGACTGGTGATTTGAGGCCAGTATAACTGATACATATTGGCTTATCTTTGGCATGATATTTTCCTGCTGTTGCTTCCCTGCTTTTCCTCAATTTTCAATTGCTTGCCCTGACTGGTGGTTTTTCTGTTGTTGATCTTGGAATTGTGGTCATTTTTATCTCTATGTAGAATATCTTTCAGCAGTCTTTGTATGATTGGTTTGGTGGTCATGAGTTTCTGCACTTCTTCTTTGTTGTTGAAGTATCTTATTTCTCCATTAATTTTGAAAGATAGTCTTGCAGGATACATCAATCTGGTTTGGAAGTTGTCTTCTTTTGGGATTTGAAATGTCTTATACTTCAAGCTCTTCTTGACTTCAGGGTTTGTATTGAGACTTCTACAGTGATTCTGAGGGCTTTGCTTTATAGCTGATTTGTTTCTTTTCTCTATCAGCTTTAACATTCTGTTCTTGTACTGAATTTCTGGAATCTTCATTATTATATGTCTTGGTGTAGTATTATTTTGGTCATGGCTGTTTGGAGCTCTATATACTTCTTTTATTTGTACGTTAAATTCCTTATCCACACTTGGGAAGTTTTCTGCCATTAGTTCTGTGAAGAGTTTTATATATGGCATTTGTGCTGTCTCAAGATATCTCGTTGACCCCAATCAATCCTATATAATTCTTCTTTGCTTCATCTCATAGCTGTTAGATTGATTTTTCATTGTCTCTTGCTATTTTTAAGATATCTTTCTTTCATGATCACTGCTGCAATTCTGTCTTCAAGATCTAATATTCTATCCTTCATTCAGTCTGTTGCACATGCAAGTTTTAATCTCTAAGATTTCTGTTTGGGTCCTTTTCATGGATTCCATTTCTTTCATATGTTGGTCATTTTTTGTTTTCATCATTTTTTAAGCTCATCTATTCTTTTATCTGTGTCTTTTCTAATATCTTTGATTTTAAGCATCATTTCTTTTTGTACCTGAGAGATTATTTTCTCCACAGCCCTTTTCCACTTTTTTTTTTTAAATTTCTGTAGCTGTTATTTAGAAAATTCCAGTGTTTGACTTCCAATTTCATCTGTTTCCTTGTGTTCCAAGCTTATCTTGGATGGGCTGGAGGTCTGAAGTTGTATTTTGCCTGTGTCTTATCATTTTCTATTTTCTCTTTTTTATTTTATTTTTTTCTATGTTGGTGCTTGCTGATTTCTTCTTTTAGGTACCTTTATCAGTAGTATTGAGGCTTCCCTAGAAGATGTCTCTTCTTTAGTGATGTCATCTAGATGTAGGTGATTCTTTATAGTTATCCCTAGAACCTATCTTCCCAATTTGTAAAAGATGGAAAGTTAGCGTTTGGCTCAGCACCCAAATCTTTGGTACTAGACTGTGGTGATGATTATCATCCCATACAATCACAGCATTATCATACATGGGAGAAAAACTGATTATAACATGCATGGCATCCTGTCTAAATTAGTACACTTAGTAATAACAATATTTTCAACTTAACTACTGTAATAGTAATAGCTCAGCTTAACTATTGACAAACTATGCTAACATTAAGCTACTGCCTCTGACCACAGGAGCAAACCATGAATTTGTATAACAAAATCAAACATATACTATGTATTTGTATGCAGTGACTTTCCCCTTACTGAAGTGATTTCACCCTTTTGTGGGGGACAGAGAGGTAAAGGTAGGTAGGGGAAAGGACAAAGTAATGAATAAAGTCAAATACTGCCAAGGTTGGAGGTCAAAAGATGATCACCCAAGTTTGGGGAAATTGGAGGATACAGGAGGGAAAGAATAAAATAGAATGCAATGGAGTAATCAGAAAGGGAAGAGACAATATTCACTCACTTGAAAGTTTAAATTCAAGAAGCAATTGAGTAATGAGAGAAAGTGGGTCATTAGAAGAAAATGGAAAGGAAAAGTAAGAAACCTAAACAGTGAAAAAGATAAGAATGGAAAATAAGAAAATAAAAGGAAAAAATGGAGACCAAAAAATGAGAGAAGAGGAAAAAAAAATAAAAATAACCACAAATACAAAACAAAACAAGATGACATACAATAAAACAGAAATTGATGGCCAATCAAACAAAGGAAAATAAAAGTAGTAAAATACCTCCAGTGATTGCAGTTCTGTGGTACTGTCCATGTCAGATCCTAGAAATGTTCCGTTACTCCAGCAAAGTTTGCCATGAGAATTGTGCTAGGTGTGGAGCTGATCGTGGTTTCCAGATGTGAGGGCTGGATTTGGACTTCTGTTAGTGGCATTCTCAAGAGCCCAACTGCTAGCTCCTTACTGCTGCTTCAGACACTTTCTTGTTATTGGTCTTGATTACTCAGTGTGCTAAGGCTGACTATCCTGGGTCAGTGTTTCTGTTGTTCTACCCATCACAGGTGTGTGTCCAGACTTACATTTTGGCCTTGGGCTCCAGTGGGCCTGGCCTCTTCTATCACAATTCAGTTCCAGCCAGTCAGGCAGGTTTCCGCCTTCTGGCTCACCAGAAGGCATCTCGAGCTTAGCACCATTATTTACAGAATCAGAAGGAACATTGTAGACTACTAATCTGTTGGGGTTTTGATACATTTTGAACACAAAAGTTCTTCTACCCTATCATATAGCATGAGTGGTTTTCTACTTGCTTCATTTATCAGTTACTGAAAAAGGAGTATGTGTGTTTTCAAGCATATTAGCAGTTTGCCTATTTTCCCTTTCAATTTTTATCAGCTTATGCCCTATATATTTTTATAGTCTGTTGTTAAATCATACATATGTAAAATTGATTTGTCTGCTTGGACAATTGTTTCCTATTATTATATAATGCTCCACTCTATCTTTTATTGATTTTTTTGTCTGAATTAATATGCCTATTTCAGTTTTTTTATTTGTGTTAATATAGTATATAATTATTACTTTACTTTTAAATTATCTTTAGATATAAAGCAACTTTCTTATTGATAACATATAACTTTTCTTAGTTCACTCTGAAAAATTGGTTTTTTATTCCTGTATTAATACCATTGAAATTTAAAATGATTACTGATAACTGGATTGTTATCTACCATGTGTGGAACTGTTTCTGATTTATTGAATTTTTTTTGTCCCCTCACCTCTTTTTAAAACTGTCACTTACTAAAACCTCTTCTGGTTCTAAGTGAAAATGTTAAATAATCCCGCTATATCTCTCCTTTTAGCAAAGTTAATATTCCTCCTTTAAAAATATTTTAGTAGTTGACCTAGAGTTTACAAGGTACACTTATTACTGTCTACCTTTAAATAGCACTATACCATTTACAGTCAATAAACATAATGTGTTAAAATGTAAGCTCAAATTCTCTCTCCCTTAGTTGATGACATTTTCATAATTTAATTTATTTATTCAAATGGTATAGTCATCCAGTATATTTTAACATTATTTTCAACACTAATTATATTTTAGATTTACTAAGAATGAGAAAAATAGAATTTACTTTTTATGTATTCTTTTTCCAAGACTCCTCCCTTTTTTTGTAGATTTGATCTTCTGATCTATATTATTTTCCTCCTCCATGAAGTTTTTTCTACGTGTTTTATTGGGAAGAACTGCTGGTAATTAATTTGTTCAATTTCTGTTTATCTGATAAAGTCTTTATTTAATCTTTACTTTTTTTAACTTTTGCTTTTGTAGGATAATTTCCCTTGATGCAGAATTCTATGTTGATGGAGACTTTTTCTTTCATCATTTTCAATATTTTCTTCTACTCTATTTGTTTATATGATTTCTGAAGAAAAGTTTGGTATCATTTTTATCCTTTCTCTTGTATAGGTAAAAATTTTTTATGGCTTCTTTATGATTTTATCTTAGCCTTTGGTTTTCTGAAGTTTAGGTATGGTATACCTAAATGGAATTTTCTTTCTTTTCTTTTACTTTTTTGGGGATTTGTCCTTCCTGTTATCTAGACTTGCTGATCTGTAGTTTGGTATTTATCAATTATTTGGGGGAAAAACTTCAGTCATTCTTATTTTTAATATTCTGTTTTCCCTCTCTTCTGTTTTGATATTCCAATTATGCCCATGTTAGGGCTTTTGGAGCTGTTACAAAGAAAATACCGATTATGTATTTATTCTCAATTTTTTTCTGTTTGTATTCCAGTGATTAACACATTCATGATGGGCTTGTAATTTGTGTGTCTTGTTGCAAAGCAGCTCTGATTTGATTTCAATTGTATAATGTTTTACAGCTAACCTTGTTAGTATAAGATACTAAAATGAAAAGTCATTGTCACTTTATGACTATATTATTAATTGTGGGGATAGTACCATTACCAGGTACTAGATTGTATTAGTCTGAAAATAGCACAGTACATTACATGCAAATAGTTCTTATTCAAATATATTACTAACTCAAGAGCTTTTACAAAAAAAAATACATATATTTTTGAAGCATACTACAGCCAAATTGAAAGCTTTTATCAGCAAAGAAAAATTTTACAAGCAAAAATGTGGCAAAATCATAAACTTAGACAATCATTCTGTTGTAAAATTTGTTAAATGGATCAATAAAAGAACCATTTGCATGTTAACAGCATGTAAAATCATACACCTACATTGATCAAAGGAAAATCTGGAAACATAAAACCTGTTCTAGTCTTTGATTACAACAAAGGAAAGAAAGGTGTTGATTTAGCAGACCAGATGTCATTATATTATAATTCCTTAAGGAAAATATTAAAAAGATGTAAAAAATTATAATACAGCTAACTGTGGCACAGTAGTTATAAATGCATATTATATACACCAGTAGTGAGGTACTCATAAGATTTTAATGTTAAAATTTAGAGAATAAATTATTACTAAATAACCCATGAAGAAATGCCATGGGTGCAGATTACTTGAAAAAGAATTTGGTTTTTAAAAGCTTCTTTAGGAATGACAAGAAATGCATGCACACAATGTAGCGAATGTTACTGAAAACTACCTAAAAATAATGGGTGTGGCTGTGATGGAAAAAACAAACAAGTTATGATGATTTCCTCACTCTGCACATATCAGCTACATTGATATATAAAATGATTTTTAAAGAATTCATGAATATAAATACATTTCTTAATGAAATAAACAAATTTTATTTGTGTAATATTATTTCATTGGTATGAATAATCTTCATTAAAATTTATATTTGGACAGTAATTATTAAAATTCAAGCAACTAACTATATTCAGTCCATTTATAGACTTATTAGTAATTTTATGACTAAAAAGACCAATAAAAGTGACTAGATCCATTTGTATCACCAGTAGCACAAGCCTCTCAAAGGACCATTCATACATGTACTGCTGGTGGTTCAAGCCAGCAGGGACAACTTAAAGTTCGTCCTAACTTATTTTCATGCTCACTGATTCTTTCTCAACTATGTTCTGTCAAACAATGATACTGACCAAAATATTCTTTATTTCTGATACAATGCTTTTTATTTTCAGTGTTTCCTTTGATTCTTTCCATCAGCTTACTTACATGATTCATCTGTTTTTGGGTGTTTACTTTTTCCTTTAGAACCCTCAGTATATTAATCATAATTGTCATAAATTTCTTTGCTAAAGATTCCAAAATTTGTTCTCTATTTGTGTTTGTTTTTGATGCTGCCTTGTATGTTCACATTGTCAGTTTTCTTGCATTTTAACATGCATTGGAATTTCTTTGTTAAATACTGTTATTGGATGTAGTGTCAGGTAATACGGACTACGGTAAATAGGTCTTTAACGTGAGAATTTATATTAAGTTAGTCAGTGGTTACCCTATGTTTAATGTTGGCTGTGGCTATAGATACCAGAGACTTCTGGTTTCTCTAGTGCTCTTGTTTTTGCATCCTCTCTTGGTTTCAGTTTTCTTAAGAGCTCCTCTTTAGAAACATTCTAGAACTAGGCTATGTAGCTCTTTTGCCCAAGATTTACAGTTGTTATATTAAAGTCCTGTTGATATGGGGGAAGGAAAAATCTAATAATTGCATGTATTTCTTAGCTTCTGTCTTCTCTCTTATGTGACTCAGGAAGATTAGAGGAGGCTGATTTTAGACAAGTGTTCCTCCTACTGGTGATAGCAGGTTATGGTCACATGGAAAGAAGACCTTCAGTATATACAACACATTGAATATTTTTCATAGTCTTTGCTCTTTCCCTCCCTCTCCTAGAGTCATGAGGGAATACATTTTGATTTCTTCACCATTAGACAGTGTTTCTGTAGGTAATACCCACAAAAATGTTACCTCGTATTTTAAGAATTTAACC
>NW_004955431.1:16814468-16859593 GCF_000276665.1 Chinchilla lanigera | reverse complement strand
TTTCTTCTCTTTCTTCTCTTTCTTTTGGAACTATGGATTGAAATCAGGGCCTTTGCACTGAATTACATGTGCATCCTTTTTTAAATTTTTAAATTTTGAGACAGGGTCTCACCAAGTCACTACACTACCTAGTCTGGGCTTAAAGCTAGGATCCTCCTGCCTGAGGCTCGCAGAGTACTGGGATTACAGGTGTATGCTACCTTGCCTAGGCAGGAACTTCTCATTCATAATCTAACCTCATTTAGCCTCCAGCATTCATCAAAATTACCATCTAAGTGTCCCTACCTGTTTAGGATTTCACTTGCTTCTGTTTTTGGTAAGTAGCTCAGCTCTGAGTTTCTGAATTTACTTGTCTCTCCAGATTTCAGGTTGGCAATTTGCCCTCTGAATTTACTTCTCTGACACATTAAAAATATAATGGATTTTCAGTTTGCTTAGCGTTCACTTATTGTCAGGATGGGAGTAATGACTGCCAAGGTCATTATATGTGGATGCTGAAGCTGGCTATCGTTTATTTTTTAGTTAATACATTCAAACAGAAACACAAAGGACTTATCTGTTAAATTCTACCAGCCATTTTGCCAGTCTGAGGAAAAGGGCCATCTTCAGTGATAGCAGAAGGGAAATTCAGAAGGATCTTGGGTCCCTAATAACTCTGTGGAATCACTATAACCCTAGATTGTGTGTGTGTGTGTGTGTGTGTGTGTGTGTGTGTGTGTGTTTGGACTTCTCATAAAATGAGAAAAATTTTAAGCCTTTATTTTGTGTAGGTCATGGTTTTCAAGTAGATGAGCTTGATCTTTGATTGATAAAGTACCCCTTCCTCATTTCACCTTATGCCTCTGTTGCATCTTACTGTCTATCCTAAAGTTTAAGGATACATTTTCTCTCTGTGTGTCTCTTTCCTTCTCCCTTCCCTAATGCCACCTTCTTTTATTTGTCCCACCAATTAATTCTTTCAATTTCTGATCTTATTTGCCTGATACTAGACAATTATTGGTTGAGCAAATAAATTGTTTTGATTATAACTCAGTGTAACCCTGAGGAGGCTAGGGGTTCACTTACAATCCATTTTCTGCTATCTATACCATAGCCCAGCATGAATATCCTTACCTTACCTCAAGAACAGAAAATTTCCAAAGCAAAATCAAAGCTTGAATAATTATCAAACCCATTTGTCAAGGCAAATACTTTAGCCAAATATCCAGGCCTCAGCAGGAAATATTTCTGCCCAAATTATCTCAATAATTTATTCGGTCCCCCACTTGGCTTTCTCTGTGGCTTCCTATGGTCTTCATAAGCTCCTGCAGCTATAGACATGCCAGTGCTTGGCTCCAGGGTAGAATACAGGAAGTGAGGGAGGTAAATATTGAAAATGCAATGCCAAGGGCTATAGATAGTTCCTCTGGGCTGGTCTTTGCTTAGGAATGCAGGGGAAATGCTGTAAAGTGAAGAGGAAAAAAAAGAACTGTATATTACATTTTTCTTCTTAGCACTTTTCGTGATCTGAAATTATGTCTTGCTTTTCTGAATGTGCTGGTTTTCCATCTTTGCTACTTTTCAAAGTGAGCTCTTAGAGGGCAAGACTCTGTCTTGTCATTCTCCTAGCAAGTAATTTAGCATAGAGTGAATAATTCGTAAATAATTCTTGAATGAATGAACACATGAAGGAATAAATGGAGACCCTCTTAGGGCCAGCACCACTCCCTCCTAAGGCTTAGTGCTAAGCCTGTTTCTTAGAATCAGACTACCCAGGTAGTAGCCTTATATTGCCCTTTAAGAGCTGCTATGAGTGAGCTTATATTCTTAGTCATACTGAATCTATTTCCATATCCTCAAAATGGGAGCCATAATTATACTCTCCAGATTACTCAATACACTAATTTTTGTGAGGATTAACAGAAGTGGTAGTGCTTTTCATACAATATTTTAAATATTATGTATTATTTAGTATTTATTCTTTTAACTCTACATTCTTTACTTATGCAGTCTCAAATACTTCCTTTCATCTCTGAATTCTTTTAAACTAGAGAAGCTCTTTGATTCATGACTAGGATGTAATTAAATATAGATATGTAATACCTATATATTAATTTTTTCATATCTTCAAAGTCATTAAGCACAGGTTGACCTTGAAATCTCCATAGGTATGTTCCTGAAATAAGAGTCTAAATTAGCCCTCTGCATCTTTAAAAAATATCTCAAATGGGAAGGAGATTAAGAGATGAAGGGAGGTCAAGAGAGGAGAGGGAAGAGGGAAGAAAAAGGAATTAAGCTGTGTTCTGTACATGTACCAACTCCACATAAGGAGTATAACCATTACATACTACAGACAGGTATTAATAAAAAATTAAAAATAAAAATAGTAGACATTAATTATCTTCCCTGCTGATACATATTATGATAAGCATCTTTTTTTTCCAAAATAGATGGGTCTCGTGTGTATTGAGAACCTGCAAGGTCACTGTCCTCCAACTTGATGCCATCTTTTTGTGATAATGGTAAGTCTTTACCCACAGTGATATGTACCCTTGCTATCATTCCCCCTTCTTCACACTGTAAGATTTTAAAAAGGCTTGGAGATTGGATCGTATTTGACTTGTAGCAAAATTCACCAAGAGTTAGTTCCCTAATCTGTGACTTGAAATTATAAAACACAATTCTAGCTTTATTCTAAATAGATACTGATAATAACTCTATAGACTAAACTCTATTTCTCCAATTCTTTTTCTGGTCTGCTCAATTTCTCATATGTATAAGGCAGAAGTGGGCACTGGAGTTCAGCAGTGAACACTAAGCACAAGGATCCTTGCCTCTTGGAGCTTAGTATTCATAGCAGCAGATTCATATTTTTAAAAGTAGATATTGTTTGTTAACAGTGATATATTTTAAAATGAAAAGCAAAGAAAGTGACAGAAAGGCAAGGTGCTGAAGAGAGGGGACTTCAGGGTGTTAGGGACAGAGGGAGTAGGGAAGGTTTAACTTGTATAGGGAAACCAAAGAAGACCTCAGTTTTGAGGTACCATTTGAACTGAGAACTTAAGATGATAAAGGATGGAGGTTTGTTGCAATCTGGAAGAAAACTGGCCCAGCCATAGCAGACAGGATCCAGTGAAAATCGCCTTCACTTATTGCAGGAATGGTAAGCTTGCATGTCTGGAACCGAATGAACAAGGTGAGAGAAAGGTAAGAATGAGATTGTGAGTGTGAGTGAGGGACAGACTCTATGGTATGAACCCTTCTTTGATTTAAAAAAATTTCAAATATATATAAATATACCAATATATCATTTTCTACTGATCTATTCCCTTCTCTGTATCTGTGACCATTAATTCTGATGGGTCAACTTCGTTAAACTGAGGAACATCTAATAGATTAAAAAAGCACGGTCCTACGTATTTCTGGGCATCTCATGGAAGTGTGACCTTGGTTATTATATAGTACCTTGCCTGACCCTCCCTGACATTGCTCCCCTGCTCTGGCCTGAGAATCAGATATTGTGTACATTAGGATAGTAGAGTAATACAGCACAACTCTCAGCACATTCAGTAGGTTTGATCATTTTCACTTTAGTCATCATTATTAATATCTTCTAAACACTTCACCCTTTAAGCATTATTTTATCTTTGAGATGAACCATTTCAAACAAATAGAATAATAAGAGAATAATTGGTAACTGATGCTAATGTAGCATGCATATTGAATATATATCAAAATATTTATTAGTGGAGGAGAGAGGGGAAAAAATAATTATATATACAGCTTGAAGTTACCTCCACTTTGCCTTTCTTCCCATCCCAAACCCCCCACTCCAATCCCCCATGAGAAATTTTTATTGCCCTCTTGCAAGCACTTTCAAAACTATTTTGGAATGATCAGACTTGATGGAAATATTAATATTCATAAAAATGTGAAAACTAAACAATGTGTTAGTTAGCTTTCTGTCACTGTAAAAGTTAGCAGCACTATTCAACTTATGAGGAGAAATGGCTTATTCTGGCTTATGATTTCAGAGGTTCCAGTCCACGATGAGTTGGTCCTGTTGCTTCTGGGACTATGGGGAGGCAATGTACCATGATGGGTAGTAAAGTAGTAAAGTAGTGTAGTAAAGTAGCTCATGTGACAGCCAGTGAGCAAAAGAGACAAAGGAGAATGAAGAGGTGTCCCAAGGTTCCCTTCTGGGGCACACCCCCAATGACCCAAAGACATCCAACTATGCCTCACCTTTTGAAGATTCCACCACTTCCAACAGAACCAGAGGTTGGAAACCAAACCTTTTTTTAACACAGAGGTCTTTCGAGGACATTCCAGATCCAAACTATTGCAAACAGCAAAAATGTGCTTTGATGAAAGAATACTGTGCAGATTACCAGCTATAAGAATGCAATATAGGTTAAAAAAAAATTAAGCACTAACAGTTCCTTTCAATAATCTAATAGACATCAACTATCCTTCTATATACATACATATTTTCCCTTCCTCTTTTCCTTTTCTCCTTTCCTTCATCCCAGTTGTTTGACATGAACTCATATTTTCAACTTTCACTAAATTTAATAATAGAAAGCACACGCACATGCACACACACATACACACACACACAGGAATATTGTGGAGGCCAAAATGATCATGGATGCTGCTTCCAGCACCACGTTTTATATGCTTTCTTTGGACTTGAACTTCAGAGTTTTCTGAGTTAAAATTCACAAGTGAAGGTGTTTCTTAAGTGCTTTCCCTCGTATAGTCATCTAGTCTGACATCTTCATTTTATAACTAAGAAAGCTGAGGTACAGAGAGGACCTCGCAGGTAGGTAGGGGCTAAGAGTATGACCGCTACTTTAGCCCTTTGTTATTTCCCTTTGATGAAGGGCAAGATCTAACAGGGAAAATGAAAAGGCTTAGTAACTCATGACTCTCCAATTGTTTTTAAAAAGGAAAGCGAAGATGGTTAAGTCTCCCATAAATATCATACGGAAATATTATGAAGAATAATGGCCAGAAGAGAAGGCCAAAATTCACATTAATGTTCTCTAATATAGCTTGTGTGGTTGTAACTGGGTTACAGTTGTGTGGTTTGTAACTGGGTTCAAACTGGAAAATCAAGTAGGTCGTCTGTTATTTTTTTCAGTATCTGTCACTGACTACTTTTGAGAACTTGGACCAGTCATTTTTCTTCTTAGTACATTTTCTTTTTTGTAAGATTAGAGAATTAATCAGAGATAATAATGCTTCTCTTTGGGTTGACTTTGAGTAGATTGAGTTTGGTATGCTCAGATCCTCCCTGCAGGGAAAGCCAACAACCCAACAAAGTGTTTACCTCTCCAAGTCAGTATATAGTCTGACTTGAGAAGAGGTGGTGCATTCTAGTTTTATGGGTTTCAGAAGAGATGAGGCCTGACAAGGAATGTGGAGAGATTTAATGCAGAACAGCCCTAGATTAGCTGCTGAGCTACTCAGACCATGTTTATGTCGCTGTCTGGCTAGACCTAGAACTCTCCTACAAAAGAACTAGCAGAAATTTGTCAGAGCACAATTGCTTTTGCTAGAAACTGTTCTTTTAAAAATTATTAACACATATTGTTATTGTTTGTGTCTAGATGTCCCCCAAAGTCTCATGAGGTCACAGGTGGGGTTTTTTTGGAGATAGATGGGTCTAAAGTGTGTGATGGATTCATGGTACAATGCTAGAATTAAGGGTATGAGTACTACCTACCCTGGATAAGGTACAAGGGACAGAAGAAGGCTTGCCGCTGGTCATTCTTGTTGGTCACTTGCTTGGTTTTACTGTCTTCTGCCTGCCACAAACTGTTTCTCCTCTGCAGTGCCCCTCTGCCATGCCGTCCTGCCGTTGGAGTCAGCCAGCTAAGAACTAAAACTGCTATTTACTATTAGCCAAGTCAACCTTTCTTCCCTTAACTTTCGTTGTTGAGCATTTTGTCTCAGCAACAAGAAAAAGTAACAAAGACACATATTAAGTGTAGAAATTAGTGTATTCCACTGTGGCATTTCCATACATGTGTGTCTTGAGCTTTGATCATGTCCTCCTTCCTTGGAGGTGATCTTAACAGCAGAAAATCAACTAAAGCAAAAACAGTGAAATGAAAATCTGTTTCTTACTCATGTTTGCCTGGTAATTACCATGGCAAAGGGAAAGGTTTTACCCAAAACTAAGTGCCTAACATTATTTTTTGCCCCATAACTAGCTATTATGAGATGTTATTTAAGTGGTCACACATATTTCTGTGCTTCCAGAATGGGCTCTAGAATCTTAGTTCTATTACCAGCTGTGTGATTTTGGTATGTTGTTAACCTGATGACCTTCTAATAAAATCATATTATTTTGTTATCACTCTCCTATTTATGAATCTCCTGAACTTACCTTACGTTTTGCTTTGACTAATGGGATACTGGTCACATCTAGCAAAGATTTGATAAACATTTGTACACTTTATGTAATGCTGCCTTTACCAGGGGTGGAGCACAGCTTAGTTTAGCTTCCTTGAGATCAAAAGACCTTGAAGGGAGAAAGATCTGCTGAGCCCTACTCCCAGCTCACCTTTCAGTGGTGTTCAGTTACGTGAGGAAACCATTCTAATTAAGTCCTATTCCAAGTCAGTCCCCCAGGGGTACTAGCAAAAGACAGACAACCTATAGAGGTGTTAGAAGTAAAACATTGCTTTAAACCACTATGTTTTAAAATTGTTTGCTGTACATACATAGGCAATGGATACCAGAACCTTGGGCTAAGTCTCTAAGTATTAGAAACCAGAGCTGTTTCTTCTATGAAATAGGAATAATAATATTCATTCTGTAGGAATATTCTAAGGACTAAATGTAATGATGAATTTGATTAGTCCTACATTGTCCATAATAGCCATTAGCCTTTTAGAAATTACACCTTTGGTTGTTGTATTTCCTGCTTCTTTATCTGTAAGAGAAAAGGGGATAAGTATTTTTTTCTATCATGAAAAGTTAGCTCCAAATTCCCCATGTGAACTGCTTCATAGGTCCATCAAGAATGATTAATATTCATGAGAAAAGTTTTCCTTCTCCGGGGATAAATTTGGAAGTTGTTTCATCTAAAGAAAGCATGACTTACCAGAACAATCACTTTGGCCTCATGAATGTTGATCTGTTTTTAAACAATTCCATGGGCTTTGCCTTTAGACTAGCTAGTAACTACGGGAAGAGAGTTTGTGCTGGCACTGGTTTAAAAAGGCACATAAACACAGAACATAATTGAGAAAAACAGTTTATTCATTTTCAAAGAAAAAACATCCAACATCACCCATCATATAACTTGATGCTGACTCAAGGTAGCATATAGCACAAATTATTTGCTGCAAGAGTATATATTTGTAGAAAATGAAGTTTAATGGTGTAATTATGGAGAAAATTACAGCCCTGTTTACCAGGCATTCTAAACAAAATTTCTCTAAAGATGTGTAATGGTAGATCAGTATATTTGAAAAGGTGATGTGCACTGAAGTAGCTGAAGGATCCAGAGTGGTTCAGCCCATTGAAAATAGATTTGCTGCAGTGGGGAACATCATTATGCCCAATGGACATTCAAGCTGAAATGAACAAAACAGGAAGAATGTAGGATGATGAAATTACTTTAGCCCACTTCAGTGTATTGTGTCATGGGACTTTCAGGCTGTTATCAACTGAGTGGATAAAAGCTAGAAAATATATACAACAGTACTAGAAAAATTATCGGTACAGTATAAAGACACAAAACAATCCAGAAGCTAGTTTTGGTCAGACTTCCAGACAGGCGAGGAATGATTTAAATTATTTTTTGTTTGAGATTCTTTTGGAAAGAAAGAAAAACTTTTATGAAAAATTTTATTATGAAAAAAATTTGAAAAAATTTTAAAACATTATGTTCCAATAGTAAATACTGAGGATGCTTGGATTATGTATTACACAATAAAATTCAATAGGAACATGACAGACTAGTAAGGATTTAAGTGTGTCATGTCCCATAAGACCTTATTTCTAGTTATCATTATGTGACCTTCAATAAGCTACCTCATGGGATGTTAGCCTCTACATCTTAAAAATAAGAGTACCAGATGTTATCTATAAAACATTGTCTCTTACTACATCATTTCCCTTAATTTTATTATGTAAGTTAGGCAAATATGATATGCTAAACATCATCCTCAATGATAGCAAAGTCCTAGTGATGGGAACCTGTAATGTTAATTCATGTGGCAAACAACACTGTGAACATGATTGGAAGCAGGGCCTTGAGAAGAAATGACTATCTGCAATTATCTAGGAGGCTCTACACACATCTTTATAAGAGACAGTTAGAATGGGGCCAGGGATATAGCTCAGTAGCACAAGCACCTGCCTGGCAAACACAAGGTCTTGAGTTCGATTCCTGGTACCAAAAAAACCAAAACCAAACAAACAAATAAAAAAAAGAACAAAAAGAGATGGTCAGAGGGAGATTAGAGGATAAAAGAAGAAGGAAGTGTGCGACAGAGAGAAGAGGTTAAAGTGATACCAAGGAAAAGAAGCAAGCCAAGGAAGGCAGGCAGCCTCCAGAAGCTGGCAAAGCAAGAAAACAGGTTCTCCCCTGGACTCTGTAGAGGGAATCAGTCCTATTAGTCCCTTGATTTTAGCTCAGTGAAACCAGCTGTAGACATTTGGCCCCCAGACTAGTAAGAGCATAAATATTTGTTATTTTTAACCTACCCAATTCATAATGAATTATTAAAGCAATCACAGTGAGACCAGAAAATAAAGGGACAAAGCTCAGGGCCTGATGAAACCAAGTGAGTAAACAAAAGAAATGGAGTGCTGAAGGCCAGGACCTGGATGAGCTAAAGATAAGCCTCAAAAACCTGGAATACTAAGGACAAAGAAATGAAATCTGCAGATGACAAGAAGCCTGGCAAACAGCTGCATACTTGTATTTTCTCACATCTTCTGCCCCTTGCTCTGCCAGAAAGCTGTGTGTTTAGATTCAGGTACATGCTTGTCTAGTGAGGGCTTTTCTTTTTTCTTTCTAGTAAACCACATGCACTACTGTTCCCCTACAGCTTGCTGTTCTGTGTGCCTCATTCTTCCTTTGCCCTCAGGATAAGAACCCAAAAGGAGAAAACTGATTTCAACAAGAAACTAATACAACAATCAAACACCATAGGATCATCTTAGAGATTTAATAATTAAATCATGGAATAGGAAGTATGAATTTGGTCACTTATTTAAAAACTTTTGGAGGACTAACTATGTGATGTATATGAAACCTGGTGCTGAAATCAACATACAAGTCAGAATTGTGTTACAATGCGTTTAACCTCAAGTGATGGAAGACCCAACCACACAGGTTGAAACATTAAAGCGGATTTATTAGTTCGTGTAACTAAAAGAGGCTTCTTCAAGCAGAAGTCAAAAATTGTCCACCAGAGTTACAGATCTATATCTCTACAGCGTGCTCAACTCTGCTGTCAGCCACAAATACCTTTCCACTACCTCAAGATAGAGAGATGAACGGACAAGGAGGCACATGCACATGGGAGATCATCTCTTCTGGGGACTTCTCTCAAGAGTTAAGAAACATTTTTTCCAGCTAATGTCCTACTCTTCTTGTCTCAGTAGCCAAAGATAGATTATGTGACTCCTCAAACTGATCCCTATAACCAAGGATTGCCATATTTTAGTCATTTGGGACCTGTATTACTAAGATGATACACACAGGGAAGAATCTGATTACATTTAGACCTTTTATATCACCTGTAGTATTGGAGTTGAGATCAGTTTCCCCTGAAGTTGTGTGTGGAAAGGATGCATTTATGAAAAGAAAGTCATACTGCTATTCAGAATCAGTGGGAAATGGATTAAAGGATGGCATCTAGACTTTATACTGAGTAGTCTTCACACATGCCATGAATGAGTGAGGTGGGGAAATTTAAAAGGTGGCTGAATTAGGGTTTGAAAATCTGGATTAAGGGTATGATACTGGGATTAAAAAGTTATATAATGGAAGCTCCACTCTAGAATGGTGCACCCTTCGATAGGCTTGTAGCCTGGATGGGATATAAAGCAACAGAAAGAAGGTAGGCTTGCTGCTGCTGCTCACTGTTCCTACTGCTCCTGCTGCTGCTTTCTTGCTGCTTGCTTACTGCTTGCTGTTACTGTATTCTGCCTGCAATGCCATGAACTGTTTCTACTCTGTGATGCCCTGCTCCCATGTCACCCTGCCTTGGAACCAGCCAAGTACGGAATGAAAACTCTACAAACTGTAAACTGAATTAAACTTTTCCTCCTTCAACTTGTGGGTGTTAAGTATTTTGTCTCAGCAATGACAAAAGTAAGTAAGACAATACTATACTTTAAAATGTGTTCTTTTCAGACATCCAAACTAGTGAGAATGTACAGATAGAAACTTTTCTTTGCATTATTATGCTTCATGTTTAATTCTGTTTGGCAAGCAGGATACTTACTTTCTAATGATGAATTTGTTTCTAAGTAAAGA
The DNA here is from genome assembly GCF_000276665.1 of Chinchilla lanigera. Lineage (NCBI taxonomy): Eukaryota > Metazoa > Chordata > Mammalia > Rodentia > Chinchillidae > Chinchilla > Chinchilla lanigera. The sequence goes on along the minus strand of NW_004955431.1, from coordinate 16,849,104 downwards.
ACAAAATGTACATTACCATGGTGTCTTAGTTACTTTCTCATCTCTGAAACACAATACTCAATGCCCATAACTGAAAGGAGGAAAAATTATTTTGGTTCAGTTTGTAGATCTTTCAATCCATAGTCTACCGGCTTCAAGGATGGCAGAGGGCCATGGCAGAAGAGGACAGTTCATGAAATGGTGGTGAAAACCAGAGAGAGAGAGAGAAAGAGACAAAGAAAAATTAAGGGAAACTGGAGAGAGATGCCCCTTCCCCCAAGGTTTCACTTCCAAATCACATTTAACTATAAACTCATCAATGGATTAATCTGCAGATGAGTATCATGCCTCTGTGATCCAATCACCTACGAAAAGACCAACCTATGAGTGCATGTGGCTTTAGTGGAACATCTCTCAGAGATGTAAACCATAACATCTGGTAAGAGCCTCTTACATCTTCAGAGCTTGTCAATGTCAGTGATGATGTGATTGAAGTAAAGTGTGTTGGGGAGTGAGGGAAGAAATTTAGTGCTTTACAATAGGAAATATGGGGTAAGTTTAACCTTACTATGTGTAATGTGAAGTAGATCACTAATTTTTTTCAACATTATCTGGTAGAGTCTAGTGTACCATTATGGAAAGAAATTTTGAATTTATAAACAAAGATGGGAGTTTCAAATGCCAAATCAAATATAAAGCAATATCATAGCTCTGGGCCTCAGGTACACATTTATGAAAGGAGGATATTGGATTGGATCATCTCTAATGTTCTCTGGCTTTGCTGTCCTAAAAGAAATCAATAATGATGATCAAAGTCATGCTGACAATTTCCTCTCTCTCTCATTGCTATCATCTTATCATCATTTTAAATAAATGCTCCTGGAGGTAGATGGGACACAATTTAGGGAGAAACTTTCTAGGAAATATTTTAAATATTTGCTCCTGAAAGTCAGGCTCTGGCTTTAGTGACCCCACACCTAGAGGAAAATTGTGTTCTTTCCAGTTGCTGACAGATGATTTAGACAGCAGTTCCAGAGAATGCATAAATAACCAGATTAGCACCTTACCCAGAGGGAGGGTTAGTGAAGGGTTCTGGCCTTATTTTCATTTTTCTTTCTTCCCTGTCCATCTCTCACAGTATCATGCTCCCTCCTGCTTTTCCCTAAGGAAACTTGCTTTGCAATTCAAATATTTCCAGTGAGCTCTGAAGAAATATAACTTTGTCTGTGCCTTTGTAAATTTATTCTCCTCTCATAAGTGGTTTATTTTATAAAACCTGAATTAACAAAATTATCCATACTATTTTCAAAATTATCAAAATAGTAAGAGTAAAGAAGAAGAATTATACCATCAATAATCTCATAGCTCATGAGCAACTGTGGTGAATTGTCAAAAGACAAAATTTTTACTCATGTAGCTAAATGATTCCATTCACTTTGTGGGAGACTCATGAATCAGGTAGCATCTCATCTAAAAATAGCTGCTGTGCTGGGCATGACCAGTCAGTCCATTTTTGTAACATAGTTTGAGTAGAACGAGGAAACAACATAATAAAAAAAAAAAAAAAGAAAATTACTTAACACCAAGCTACTTTCCCTGTGTTGAAACAGAGAAAACTTCCAAATCATGGAAGTTAAAACTAGGTTTGTGGGGTATTTGTTAATTTTTTTCAATTTATTTTTTATTTAATTAGTACATATGTACAGTTCATGCAGTTTATAATCATGTTGGGGAGTTGTAATATGTACAAATCACGGCCTGTTTCTTTTTTTAATCCCCTTTGCTTTCCCTCCTCTCTACCCCTCCTCCTCCAGTTCCCCTATCCCATTTTTCATTCTGGTTGACACTATTAATCTTAGCTCATGTTATGATGGATAACGTTTATATTAATTGAGGTTATTAGGTTCCTGTACATGGCATATCTTTATTGTACTTATTTTCCCTTCCCCTCCTCCTCACCCTGGCACGTTTTCCCTTGGGTCACTTCCCTATTGGGAGAAATCAATCTCTTTTTCCCCTTCTATCCATCCTTTATTATTCTCTTTGTTTGTACTTTGCCTCACTCAAATGAACGATACTATATGGCATTTCAGCTTGTGTGTCCGGTTTTTTTTCACTCAACATTATGTTTTCCAAGTGCATCCATTTTTCTGCAAATGTCTCTAATCTGTCATTCTTTCTAGTAGAGTTGTATTCCATGGTAGATAGATAACACATTTTCTTTATCCAATCATCTGTTGTTGTATACACAGGTTGTTTCCAAGATTTAGCTATTATAAGTTGTGCTACCATAACAGTGGTATGCATGTATCACTGTACTACGATGTCTTTAGCTGTTTGGGGAAGATACCTAGCGAAGGGTTTGCTGGGTCTTGTACAATTTCTAACATCAGTTCTTTGAGAAATCTCTGTGCTGATTTCCATAATTGCTGTACTAGTTTACTTTCCCACAAACAATGAAGGAATATTGTTTTTCACCACAGCCATGCCTGCATTTGTTATTGTTTGATTTTTCAATGATTGCCATTTTTTCTGGAGAAGGATGGATTCCTGGCATTGTTTTAATTTGCATTTCTGTAATGGCCAGAGATGTTGAGCATTTTTTCATATATTTGTTGACTGCTTATATTTCTTCCTCTGTGAAGTGACTGTTCAATTCTCTCTCCCTTTTCTTCACTGGATCTTTAATTTATATTTATATTTTTTAAAATTTATTTTAATTTTATTTTATTTTATTAGTTTATTATGAGACAAGGTCTCACTATGTAATGTAGGCTGGCCTTCAACTTGCTTATGTAGCCCAGGCTGGCCTAAAATTCACAGCAGTCCTCCTTCCTCAACCTCCTGAGTGCTGGGATTATACACATGTAATCTATAATCCACACCTGGATGGATCTTTAAATTTAGATGGTTTAATTTTTTTTTTTTTTTAGTTCTTTGTATATTCTAGACATTAGTCCTCTGAGGAGTTGCTGGCAAATTTTTTTCCCATTGTGTAGGTTGTCTCTTCATTCTACTGATTGATTCTTTTGGTATACTGAAGGTTTTTAGTCTGATATAATCCCATCTGTTGATCCTTGCTGTTGCTTCCTGTGCAACTGAGGTTCTGTTTGGAAAATTTCTTTTCTAAACCAATGTTTTTCAGTGTTTTACCTACTTTATCTTCCAGTAGGTTTAATGTTTCTGGTTTAATATTGAGGTCTTTGATCCATTTTGAATTTATGTCTTAAGTGTTTTACTTACTTTATCTTCCAGTAGGTTTAATGTTTCTGGTTTAATATTGAGATCTTTGATCCATTTTGAATTTAATTTAATATATGGTAAAAGATAAGGGTCCAGCTTCAATATTCTGCACGTAGTTAACCAGTTTTCCCAGCACCATTTGTTGAATGGGCTATCTTTCCCCCAACATAAGCTTTTGGCCTCTTTGAAGATCAAATAGCTGAATGTGTCAGGGAAAGTTTTAGTATTTTCAATTTTGTTCCATGTGACTGGTTTTATTGCAGTATGAAGCCATCCTATTGCTTTGTAGTGTAGCTTCAAGTCAAGTATTACTGTGCCTCCTGTTCTGCTCTTCTTGCTCAAAATTACTTATGCTATTCTGGGTCTCTTCCGGTTCCATATGAATTTTAGAAATTTTTTTCCTAGATCTGTAAAGCATGCTGGTGGTATTTTGATTGGGACTGGTGTTTTGATTGAATCCATATTGTAATTTTATGAGTGTGGGCATTTTGACTGTATTGATTCTGCCTACCCAGGAGCAGGGGGCTTTTTTCAATTTTCTGGTGTCCTTTAATCTCCTGTTTCAGAATACTGTAGTTTCCTTTGTAGAGTTCTTTCACCTCCTTGGTTAGGTTAATTCTTAGGCATTTAATTTTTCTTGAAGCTATTATGAATGACATTATTTTCATAATTTCCTTCTCATCTCATTTGATGTACACAAATGCTAATGAGTTTTGTGCAATGATCTTGTATCCTGCTTCATTGCTAAAGTTTGTTATTAATTTCAAGGGATTTTTGGTGGAGTACTTTGAATCTAATATGTACAATAACATATCATCTGTCAGTAATGATAATTTAAATTCTTCCTTTCCTATATGTACGAGTTTTATTTCTTTCTCTTACCTAATAGCTGTGGATAATGTTTCAAGTACTATGTTGAGTAGAAGATGTGATAGCGGGCATCCTTGCCTTGTTCCTGATTTTAGTGGGAATCCTTTTAGTTTTTCCCAGCTTAGTATGATGGTAGCTACTGGCCTGTCACATATAGCTTTTATCATATTCAGGTATGGTCTTTCCATCTTGTTTTCTTCAGGGTTTTTACTATGAAAGGGTGTCAGATTCTGTCAAAAGCCTTTTCTATATTTATTAAAATGATCATGTGGTTTTTGAACTTCTGTTTGTGTGTTTAATTACATTTATTGATTTATATATGTTGAACTACCCTTGCATCTCTGAGGTGAAACCTACTTGATCATAATATATTATCTTTTGATGACATGCTGCATTTTATTTTCCAATAATTTGTTGAGAAATTTTTCATCTACATTCATTAATAGATTAATCTACAGTTTTCTTTTTTAGTTGAGCATGTCTTTATCTGGTTTTAGGATCAAGGTGATACTGTCTTCCATAAATGAGTTTTGGAGTACTCTATATCTTTCAATTTTTTGAAGAACTTGAGGACTACTGATGATATAATATACTCAAAGATTTTTATAGAATTCAGCAATGAATCCATCAGGTCCTGGGCTTTTTTTTATTTGGTAGATTCTTTATTACTCTGTCAATTCCATTGCTTATTATCAGGTTGTTAAGCATATTTATGTCTTCTTGGCTTAATTTTCATAGTTTGTGTCTAGGCATCCATCCATTTGCGTCAAATTTGCTAACTTGCTGTTGCATAATTTTTTAAAATAAAGTGTAATAATTTTTTAAAATACCAATCTTCTGGATTTCCACGGTGTCTGCTGTGGTTTCCTGTTTTTATTCCTAGTTCCATTAATGTGAGTCTTTTCTCACTTTTTCTTGATAAGTCCAGCTAGATATGTGTCTATTTTATTTATTCTTTCAAAGCACCAACTTTTTGACTCATTGATTTTTTACAGTTTTTTTAAGTCTCAGTTTCATTGATTTCCATTTTCATCCTTATAATTTCCTACCTTAATTTTGATTTGGGAGAATTCAGCCGTGAATCCATCAGGTCTATGGGTTTTTTTGTTGTTGTTTTTTTCTCAAGTGCCTTATGATTTGTTGTGAGGCTGTCTACATGAGCTTGCTCTGTTTTAAAATGGGAGAATTGAGTGTGACAAATTTTCACACATGTATAGTGTCCCAGATGTTTCAACAAATTTTACCATGATAGTCATTAACTTCCAGAAATTCATTTTTTAAAAAATTTCTACTGTGACTCATGGGTTATTTAGCAGTATATTGTTAATTTTCAGGAGCTTTTTATCTTTTCAGAAATTTCTTTTGTCATTGATTTCTATTTTCATTGTTCTGCTATTTCGTCCTCAATATCAGACACTCTGTCTTCACATTTATCATTTCTGCAATGTATGAATTCTATACAGTTTTTTAATTTCAGGTATTCCCATCTAACATCTTTACAAGGATTCCATATCCTTGCTGAATCCATCAAATTTTGAACTGTTTTGGTTAGCTCATCCAGTTTTTTGCCTATTTTCTAGAGATTCATTGTGGGCATATTGAGTGAAATTGCTGTGAATTTTTGGTACATTTCTTCCTAAATTCATATATTTTCTTCCTCTCTTCTGAAGCACTTTTCATAGATTTCTGCCACCTGGTATTTGTTTTCTTCTCCTTCGTGACCCTTGTTCTGCTTTGGGAGAGTTGGGAGTAGGGGAGGGCTCCTATGCTGCTGATGTTTTACTTTTAGGATATACATCTAGAAAAGCTTAAACTCTGAATCAAAGGACATGAGGACTTTAAGATTGATCAAATTGCTTTCTAAATTGTATTAATTATAAGTCTACCAGTATGAAAATGCTTAGTTTTTATAAAGTTGCCTACATCAGAAGAAATAGCCTCTCTAAATAAATGCCGAAGCAGAATATAGTGGCATGTACCCGAGTTTTAAAATTTAAGAACAGAGTTCTAGAAAAAGAATTCTTAAGAAACACATCATTAGTAACCAGCTTGGATAAGTTAACAGCAGATGTCTACCTTTCTATTTTTATTACACAAATGAAGAGGCAATCATTTTTTCTCATCAGCCTACCAGTCCTGTATCAGAAAATATTTGTTAATTTCACTTCAGAAGTTCATTTTCACAAGGTGGAATTTTCCAGAAGCCATCCTACTGCCATCCAGCTCTTCATGCTAGGTCAGGAGCAAGTTAAATTCATGAGCAGAATTAGTTAGATGAAGCCAAAGGCAGTAAGTGATGGAACTCATAATTCATAAAGCAGATATTATTCTGATTAGTGGTATCTATAAATTATTCTATCTTCAGTGTCTTTCAGTAATCGACTTAATGCAAATGAAAAGGCAGACTTCCTTAAGGCCATAGAAGTGTTTAATAAACTTAGGAAAATGTCTGTTGATTGCTAAATGGAAACCAGCAAAATGATTCAACCTCAATTTTGCAGGAGAGGAGGAGATGGAGATCATTGCCATGGAGAAAAGGAACAAAGGAAGAGATTTGAACTCTGTTTCAAATATTGATTTGAAATTCTATTAGACCTCCTTCTGAAAAGACCAAGTAGTTCACAAATTAAAAGCTAATTAAAGCACGGTTGAACATGTAAACTTTTCCCCCAAAGTGGATACTTACAATTATAGGCCACACGGAATACAGCAATCAACTGGCAGAGTCCAGATAGAACTTATTTCTACCACCACCACCACCATGACTATGGTGTTAACTGAATTAGCCTTTCAGCCTCTTTGTCTGCTGCAAAATGCATTTGACTCAAAGTTGACACAGAATATTCCAGGATCTCATGACTTCATAGGCTTTTCACATACTGATGCAATTCATAAGCAGGGAAAATTACTTTCTTGCCCAAGGGGGACTGTTTGTGTAGTTACCTTTTCTGCAAGTTTTTGTGCTGTAGACACCCTCTAAAAGATCTTAATTCTTATTCTAAAAGACCAAGGTCATGTTAATGACAGTTAATAAGCACCTTTCATCCCAAATCCGAGTCCTCTTGTCTCCTTTTACCTGGGTCACTGGGCTCATCCTCTACTACACTGAGTCTTCTATGTCAAGGGCTTTCAACTGTCCATCTTTTTTAGCCTGCCTTCCACTACAGAGAGACTCCTGTCTCAGGACGGGAGACCCATCTCCAACCTAGATCTGCCTATAAACCATGACTGACTGATGAAAAGAGAATAAAATGCAGCTACTGTGCCTCATAATTGAGCACATTTGTCTTGAAGGTCATTTCCAGAGCTCAGCAACACCACTCTTGTGTCCAAAAGATCAGGCTAGGCCTGAGATCACAGCCGTGCTTTGCTCTTTCTGATTCTTTAGGTTCTTTTCCCTCTAGCCACAGAGTTTTCTCCAGGAGGACTCTATCTATGAATTGTATGCCCAAATCTCTGTCTCAGGCTCTGCTTCCAGATATGTTAGGAAGAATGATTTTATCATAGTTATTTCTGTATCTTTCAGTCTCTTAGAATAGATTGTAAATTGCTTAAAAGTAATGTCTGTCTCTTTACATTGCCACCCTTCTAGAACCTAATACATTTTTTAACATTTTAGGTCCTTAAATATTATACTAAAGTAACCATTGATACTACAGAAATATGTGAAGAATCAAATTTAAAAGACAAATATTATTAATAATGGAGGCAAATATGTTATGATTCAGCATTAGGTGAGTGGAGTCACCGGTTATATATCCAAATGTCAAAATATCTTTGTCTCTTTGAACTCCACAAATTTGAAATATTTTCATATTCTTTTAACACTACTACCATTTCTATACTATAGTCCTCTAATCATTTATTCAAGTTTGCAAACATACAGTAGATAAGCGTACTAGTTTTTGCTATTGTTGAGGAAAGTAAAAGAAATTGATTAGAGCTAGCTTAATAAAAGAAAAGTTTAGAAGGATATGAAGGTGCCTTGTAGCATTCCAGGGAAAGTTGGATGATAGATTACCAGAGATAACAAAAACTACAGTAGATTTGGCAACATCTGAAGCAGATGTCTGTAGTCCTTCTCTTTAGGCACCCACCACTAAGTCATCTTTAGTTTTTAGTTCTTTTGTCTTTCGATTTAAAATCTCAAGCACGTAGGATTAAATATATCCATCCCTGTCAATCCCTAAAATAATCATTTCTGGCCAAAAGACCTGCATGACTATTGGGGATCTATTCCAGAATATAGGGACATTTTATGAGCATCCAGCTAGCTCCTCTGTGCTTGTTCCTTCAGGAAAATATGGCATGCTAGACATTTAGGTGACACTGGTATTACAAAAACACCAGAGGTAGTCAGTATCTTGTAGAAGAGTAAAATGCGTCGTATCTTTGGGCCTCCTTGTATTGCTATAACAAAAGGATCTGAGGCCGGTCCAAGAGCATGGTTCTGACATCTGCTTGTCTTTGTTGAGGGTCTTCTGGCTATATCATCAGACAGCAGATGGCATCACGGTGACAGTACATGTAAGAGAGAAAGACAATAGGGAAAGAGAGCTTCAAGGATGAAGTTCTGTCTGCCATAACAACTAGTTTTTTTTTTGCCTTGCTCTTAAGATGAATGGATAACTACTCTGCCATAAAGAAGGAAAAACTTGGGGCATTTTTAGATAAGTGGAAGCATATGCAAGACCATAATCTTAAGTGAAATGTATTGGATGTGCAGGTTTAAATATCACATTGTTTCTCTTGTGTGAGAAACCTGAAGTATAAATAAGGGGCAAAATATAGGACAGGTATTAGGAAATGAGAACTTTGTCAAATGGGAGGGAGAAGAAGAGAAGGGGAAAGGGAGAAGGCAGGACACAGGATTTAAACAAAAAAGGACCTGAAGGAGAAAATGGAAACAGAGATTTTGCAAATGAGGAAAATAAAAAGGGTTGGAGGGAAGGGAGGGAAACGGGACAGAAGAAAAAAAATTAAGATGTGTTATGTACAGGTACACATTCTCCATTATGGAGGGGATCATTATGTATTGCAAATGTACTAATAAAATAAAAAGAAATCAAAATAATTTTTTAAAATATTTATATTATTCTATTTACTAGTACACGTTTGCAGTATATAAAGATTATCTTTCTCGTGGGGAGTTGGTACATGTACATAACACATTTTATTTCGCTTTTTTGTGCCTTACTCTTCCTCCCCTGTCCCAGTCCTCTATCCATCTCTGGCACCCAGCTTCTGTGGAAACTAACTGAGGTCCTGAAAAAAATGTATTAATCCTGCTGAGAGCAGCGCTGTGCCGTATCACCTTCACATCAGCTCAGTATTGCACAGTGAGGAACAAGCTTCCAGCACATGAACCATGAACCACTGGGGAACCAACCCTGTCCAGACCTCAGAATATGCTCAAGTTAATTATTACTCATGAATGCAAATAAAAATTGACAAATATCAAGACATTAAAAGCAAAATGTTTTAAGAAATTTAAAAAACTATAGTTTTGACAGCCATGCACAAGATTAAAGCCATGTTAGGGAAAGAAAAATTTTATTTTTTAGTGGTATATGTTTGCAATATGTGAAAGGGAATTTTTAGTTGAAGTCTAGAGAGCATTTTGGAAAATGGTTAAAAAACTGATGCAAAAGATGGGACTTGGACTGTAACAGGCAGGGCAGAATGGAAATTTAAAGGTTGGAACTTTTTCTTTAGAGACAGCTCCTCCATACTTCTGCAGGCTTAGGCCATAACCTACATTGCTCAGCCCAGATGAATGGACAGAATATGCAGATGCTAGCCCTAGGGGTGTTGGGTCCTTTCATTTCCACAGGAGTGGAAAAGGGCAGAGAGGGACTAAGCAAGATTGTAGATGAAAATTTTCTCATTGAATTTCCCCTTTCCCTCTGTTTCTTCCTAAAAAAAAAAAAAAAGAAAAGAAAAGAAAAAAAAAAAGGCCTTACATACCTGGACACAGTAATATGGTGATCTGTGGTAAAATGGACCCACTCCAACTCCTCAGAGCTGGCTTTGAATACACCCTTTTTCCTGTCCACAAAAGAAGTGGCCTCCTATGGATTACTTGGGAGCAGCAAGCAAAAGGACCTGAGCATTTAGCTCTAAGTGGCTGGTACCAGGATGGCTCCTGAAGGAGCAGAGATGGGTTTAGTAAAGAATGAGGAGGTAGAGGCTTTGAGAGCAAAGGAATGAGGCAATCAACACCATGCTTTCAGAAGATAATCTGCTTTTCTCAGAAACTCTTGTTAGGTGGAATAAACTCACTATTTCCTATGTTTTCTGGTGGTTTGATGATGTGGAGGCAGCTGATACAAAGTAGTTCATTGTCTTTAGGGAGCCCACAGGCAGAAAGATGCTGCATAGCTGAGGTGTCTCAGGTTGCACATACGACTGCAGAGAGATGAATTCGGACAATTATCCCCCAAATCTTGACTAGGCAACTCATATTAGCCTTGACAAATTTTAATTGTCAGTGTCATGTATGTGATTTGCCATTCCAAAATTTGGTTTGATTTCCTGTTGTTTGCTTAAGTCATGTAGATTTTTTGGCCCCCCAAGGGAAAAGGAAAAAAATACTTTTCTTAGGGAAAAGGAAAAAGCTTCCCTTCCTGGATTTATTTGAAGCTTCTTCTCCCCAAGAGAGACCCATTTCTCTCTCCTCTTCTTTCTGCTCTGTCCTCTCTCCCCTCTGTCCTTTCCCATCTAACCCCCAACTGTTTCCTTGAGGCTGGGACTCTGTTTAAACTGACATTCAGCTCCATTTTTTTTAGCTCTTTTGGAGAAGTTTTGGAGTTATTTCCCTTGGGAGGAGACAAAAGCTAGGAGAAACCAACTGACTCATAGGAAGTTGCCTTTATACCTTGAGTATTGCCCTTTTAAAAGATGATACTTATCCACTAGGGATTTAGACACTCAGGATTATTCCTTCAAATGTTTCTAGGTTGGCTTTCAGGGAAAAAACAGAGATGCTTAAGGCATTAGCGACTTCTGCCTTTCCATTTGGGTTGCATGGATCATTTATCTATAAAGTGAATATGAATTCCCCTCTCAACACTTGAGTTTAAGACCCACCAATTAGTTCCTTTTTCTAAATGAAGTGAAATGAATTGAGTTCTGAACTCCCATCCAGTAAAATATTCAAAAGTCTCTCTCTGTTGTGTTTTAGGAAGTTGTCCTCAATTCTTTGGAGACATGACAATCCCAGGGTCTTAGATAGCACCCAGAAAAGGGTGGGGAATTTCCAGTGGCCATCAGTACAGCACAGTCAAATGAGCTCATTGTGTCCAAACGCCTGTTGTGATGTCCTCATACCCTAAGAGCATGCTTTTGTATTGTTTTCAAGATTTGGCAGTTAAAACTCATTGCCAAAGCCATCTCACATTGATGCTTCATCTGTGAAACTGCTGGGCAGTTCTGGTCCAAACTGTCATTGCCTTCATCTCTCTTTCCTGTCTGATTCAACACACCTTGCACCAAATTTTCCTCAACATTGGCTTTGATGGAACGGATAGATCAGACCCTTAGAAATACCATTATTATCACTAGTGCCTGGGTGTGAATGATAGGATATAGGTACAAAAGAGTTTGTTGTTTACTGGCCAATCTATGGTAATCTCTTCTAAATTTCCATAACAGTTCTAGTGGGTTTTCTTTTGCAAAGGGTTGGGGTCAGACATTTTCAGTGGTTCTCCTTTATACTGACAGGTCTTCATTAAAAACAACAATAAGTAAGTAACCAGAGCATGTGTAAGGGTAAAAGGAGCAGGAAAAAATTATTAGGGCTGGGTCTCAGAATGTCTGTAAATTCTTTTGTTCCTTCCTGGGTTGGCAGTAAGCTATTTCTAATTCTTGTGTGAAGAACAGGCATTTTCTTTCATGGCTCTAGGTCTCAGGCTAAGATTTATCTCCAGTCTCTTGAGGCCACTAGTTTGTTTCTCCTGCTCACCTTCCAACTTCCTGCCACACACTAGAAATGCTCCTGCCTAGATCTGACTCCAGATATCCACAGCTGCGAATCTATTGACACTCTGAATTTGCTCTTTGTTCTGTGCACCTACAGATGCACTTCGCTTTGATTTATTTCTTGGCTACATAACCAGTCATTATTTGCTTTGCTCTTTTCCAAGTGTTAGGAAGGTCTGCCTATGATGGGAAATTTTTTGATTACAGATTCAATTTCTTTAACCCATAAAGGATATTCAAATTTTTTTGTTTTTGCTGTTAAGATTTTTGAGTCAGTTTTTCTAAAATAGGTCTTTGAAGAATTTTTCCATTTCACTGGAGTTGTTGAACTTGTTAGCATATAATTATTCATACCTCCCCATTACTATTTTTTTTATATCTGCAGGAATTTTAATGATATCCTCCTTTTCACTTCTGATATTGGGAATTTGTGTTTTTCTTTTTCTTAACTGTCAGAGGTTCTCAAGATTTTAAGCAATTTCAAGGATGAAAGTTTGACTTTGTTAATTACCTTTACTGTTTAACCATTTTCAATTTTAATTTTCAATTGCTGTTCTTATTTCATTCCTTCTACTTATTTTGCTTTTGTTTTACTTTTTATAGTTCCTTAAGGGAGAAACTTATGTATTCGATTTTGAACATGTTTTCTTTTCTAATTTTTTGGATTGCTTTTTGTTTGTTTGGTAATACTGGGGATTGAACTCAGGGCCTTGTGCATGCTAGGCAAGAACTCTACCCTGGAGCCACATCCCCAGCTCCCTCTTCTAGTTTAGACATTTATAACTATAAATATCCCTCAAAGTATTGTGCAATACTGTATATGCCATGACATTCCATTAAGTACTACGTTTGATATATTCTCTTATTTCCTTGTTGTGTTACTTAGGTATATGTGATTCAATTGGTACACATTTGGGGATTTTCTTGTAACTCGTTGTGTTACTGACTGGGGTTTGGTTAGATTGAAATCTAGTCCCAAGCTGTCTGGGTATCTGAGGTGATTCACCTTCCCGTAAAATGAATGAAAAAATCCCATAAAAATGCAAAAATGAATTTATTTATAATTCTTCAAGTTGGGAAGGCAACTAATCTGTCCCCTTTAAATCCACAGAGGCACTGCAGATTATTGAATGGTTAAACGAAGCTGGGAAATACCCTTATGTAGATTTAACCAAGTGTCTGTCCACAGGACAGGAAGTGCTGGACCCTTGCCAAGCTTGGGAAGGGGTGCTGCATAGTTTACTCTCTCAGCAGGGGACTCTTTAATAAACAGTTTTTTTTGTTGTTGTTGTTGTTTAGTTTTGCTTTTGTCTTTTTGAGACAAGATCTCACCTTGCAGATCTCACTTTGCAGTTCAGGCTTTACTTCAGCATTCACTTTATAGTCCAGGCTGGCCGTGAACTCACAGTGATCTTCCTGCCTCAGCCTTCTGAGTGCTGGGTTTACAGACATGCACTACCATGTCCAGCAACAGATTATCAGTAACAAAAAAATAGTCTAATTTTTAAAGATCCACTGCCACCTCTCAGTTACAATTGTTATTTGTCTCCAATATAATTCTGTTGTGGTCAAAGGATATATAGTACTTTCTAAGTTTTCAATCTTTCAAAAATTATTGAGGCTTATTTTATTGCCTGAAACATCGTCTTGTTACAGTATATGTTCCATATGCACATGAAAACATCATTTTGTGCATATTTATAATTATTTTCTTAGGGTAAATTTCTAGATTTAGAATTGTTGGATGATATGTATAGTATAATCTAAGGTTTTTGCTCCTTGAGAAATAGTTCTCCAGAAAGTTATCTCCTATTCCTATCCAAAGAGTACAGGTGCTCACATTTACCAATAATGAATATATTAATTCAAAAAATTGCAGCTCTGAAGGATTCAAAATATGTCTAACTACCAAATTGGCAATTTGTTATTACTAACGAATTCGAATATTTTCATGTATATTATCCATTAATTTTTTCTTTTATAAATTATATCTTTGGTTCTTTTTACTTTTAGGCATTACTACTTTTATTAATTTATATTTTTCTATATTGACACTTTTAACTATCATATACAATGCAGATATTTCTTTCTTTCTAGTTTTTTTGTTGTTGTTGTTTTTTGTTTTTTTTTTTTTTTGGTCTTTTTGAGACAGGGTCTTGCTATGCAGTTCATGCTGGCCTTGAGCTCACTTTATAGCCCAGGCTGGTTTCAAACTTCCAAGGATCCTCCTGCCTTAGCCTCCCGAGTGCTGGGATTATAGGCATGTGCGATCAGGCCCGGCAGATATTTCTTTTAAAATATTTTTCTGACATTTGTTTGGAACATAGAAAAATTTTGCTTTATGTTTACTTTAGTAGTTTTATGCTTGAAAATCTATTCATGTCTCAAAACTAGGTTTGACTTCTAAATATTTTCTTCAATCTAACCCATACAGACAGTATTTTCTTTTTTGATATAAAGGTCTAATTTTGGAAAATTTTGTTAATTCATTTCACTGCTATAGAATAATAATTCTTTTCTCCATTGACTTCTGATGCCATCTTCATAATTTACTAAATCTGATATATTATTAAATCTTTCCCTGGGCTTTTTAATTTTCTTCCATTGATTTTTGTCTGTATATTTTTATGCCCCCATACAATATACTTTAATTGTTATAAATTTTATTTGAAGTACTGTTTAATATCTGTTGAGGTTTCCTTCCTTGACTTTTTTTTCCATTTTCAAAGGAGAATTTCACATTTTTCTGTTTATGTGTGTTTCACACATAAATACACATGTAGCTATAATATCCTTAATTGATAAGCATTTTATTGAAGAGATCTATAATTTTAGCCCTGGCTTTTTTTTAAATACTAAGATTTGAAAAAAAGTTAAAATAGGGCTTTACTTGAGTTTCTATTGAGTCACTATCTTCAGTTATATTCCAGTGCTCTTTACTCCAGAAACAATAACTTTTATCAGTTAAATATATGCCCCCTTATTACATTTTCAAAATATTTTGGTATACATGTGTATGAATCTGTTACTGGACAGATGGTCTCTGTCTCACTGATATCCAGGCTGTTGGTATAGAGAACAAAGAACTGAGCAGGACCCAGAAGTAGTAAGGAGGGCAGGGGTATTGTTAAAGGGATAGCACACTCCGGACTGGCCGAAGGGAAAGCTCAAGAGCAAGACTGACTCAGGGTAGGCTCCTCTACTTTTGATCTGAGGTTTTTATTGGGGCTTTTTCCAGGTCTTGGGGTTCTGAGGTGGTATCTAATAAGATGTTCTCCAATTAATTATGAGTTTCTACCCATGCTGGGAAGAAAAGTTTTTGAACTTCTATGGGTCAAGTCGGAATCAGCTTGGCAGCTAAGTCCCCATGAGGTGGGGAGGGAGACATCAAAATTTTAATACTAATGATATCATAATGACTGTGGGGTTATCCTAGGTTACTCTACGACAGTTAGAGCACTTGCCCCTGGGGCTCATGCTGGATATCAGGGAAGTGTGATTTGGGCGGGGTGCTCTTGTGGTCTCCATGAAAGGCATCCTGTCTGCTCTGAACCTAAGGCTAGAATGTTGCTCACAGTATCTCCTGCCTCAAATCCATGAAGTATACATGGGTCTTTCAGTATTTTAAAAATTTACCTAAATGGCATTACATCATACATCTCATTCTAGTTTCTGTTTTAAACATTCCTCTATAACATTCAACTAAATATAAGTCATCTTGACATGTATACAGTTTTCTATTATCTGCATGCATTTAGGTTGCAGTATTTTTATACTTACAAACATTGCCATGAATGTCCACTCATTCATGCTCAATTGTTTTTTAAGATATATATCTAGATGTAATTCCAGCACTCTGAGAAGTTCAGGAAGGATGATGAGAATTTGAGTCCAACTTGGGCAATTTATCAATTTAATGAGACACTATCTCAAAATACAAAATTTGAAAAAGCTATGGAGATGTGGCTCAATGTTAATGTCCTGTGTTCAATCCCCAGCACCTCAAAAATGCTTTAGATAATATATTTTTCTACTTATATGAAGGTTAGAAAATGTCTATCATATTTTATATTGCACATACTTCAAAGATTAATTAAGGATAAAGGGACATGTTTAATCTTCATCTCAGTTACAGATTATATCTCCCATTTTATTCAGGGTGTTTCTCTGTCCTTCCATACATTTTAATAAGTTCTTCATAAAGTTTCTAAATTTTTATTTAACTTATCCCTAGTAATCTTATAGATTTTGAATGATATCTTTTCTTATATCATATGTTATTAAATTTGGCTACTCCAAGTACAGCAGAATATTGATACCTTTAGTTAATTCCATTGTTTTTACCTACTAAAATATACTATCAAACTTATAATATAAATAATAACCCTCATTACATTCATTAGTATGTTGGGCTTTCCAAATTGTGTCTATATTTTTTTAAGTAATATATTTGACACACAAATCAATTGTGGCAGAAAATAAGTGCATGTATCTCAGCTATCTTGCATCTTGGCTGAGGCAGTGTTAGACATTCTGCCTAACAGAACATAGGTGAATTGATGCAACTGATGTAAGTCATTCCCAGGCCTGAGCAAAACCACCAGCAAGATCCTCCTCATTCATGTTTTTCTTACTTATTGGATGAATACAAAAATTCTAACCAATGCCTTTGAAGAAGTTCTAAGGGGATGGCAGATCCACAAGAGGGAAGGAACTTAGTTTCCTTTTCATTGTTTGAAGGAGATTCAACCAGGGAGAGTTGTCTGATCTGAATGAGGTTATAACAACTTTCCCCTGTTGAGCTACTCAGATTGGAGGTTGTTTGAGTGACTGGTTAAAAAGTGTCCTACTTAATATTCTAATCTTGGCAAATAACAACTACGTGAAAGGATTCAGATGCCAGTTCTGCCTGTGGTTAATAACCCAAACCTGAAGAAGACCCATGAGGCTGAGCATGAGATTGAATCCGCACTTTTCAATGAGAATTGATATGAGGGGAGGCTAAGGACAGGAAGGCACTCTACGCTGTCTAGGTCAGTGGGTTATTATAACAGAGAGAGAAGAGGAATGATTTTTGTTGTAGTTCTTTCTTTACTCTTGAGAAACATGATATGCTTTCTGACAGATCAGATTCTTCTGTGCCAAGGAGAAAGAGTACTCTTAACCTATATATTAATTTATATTACACTCAGTGTCTTCACCCATTTTCTGTTGCTATAAGACAATATCCAAGACTAGGCAATTGATAGAGAAAAGATGTTTATTTATCCCACAGTTTGGGGACTGAAAGTCCAAGATTCGGTGGCCACTTCTAGTAAGGACCTTCCGCTGCATCACAATATGAAAGACAGCATCATGTAGCAGGAGTTATGAGAGCAAGAGGTCATGTAGCAGTAGACAAAGCAAGAAACCAAACCAAAACAATAAGTTTATTTTGTAACAGCATGCTCTTGCAAAAGCCAATCCTGCAAGATCTAATGCACTCTCATGAAATGGACATTAACACTTTCTTCAGTGGTGTTTACATGGCTTAATTGTTTCCATAAAAGCTGTAAGACTTGGTATCATTACATTGGTCACAATGTAGTCACAATTAAGTCACAACAGTAGTTTGATGAGGACAAATCACATGGAAACCATATCATTCAGCAAGCACACACTGAGCACCTCTTCTGTATTGTGATCTCTGTACCTTCTTAAGAGCACACACAGAAACATACACACACACACACACACACACACACACACAAAAAAAATCTCTTTGTTAGAGTCTTGTTTGACTCTTTCTGAAACCTCAGGTAAGATATTCCCAGTGTTTTAGCTACTCTGAAATTGATTTTCTAGATTCTAGTTATGTAATAAAGGACATGTCAAGTTCTAGAGAGAGCCTTATCTATATCAATAAGTACGAAAGCTAATTAAAACCCAGGAGAGCCTTTCTTCTTTAGGAAAATATCAGCCCATTGGTGCAGATAAGAATAATAATGTCAGTTGATTGTGTGTGCAAATTCTAGTCACATAAATTCCAGTTGCCCATGGAAGTATTTAACCTTTCATGGTCAAAATTGTTACAAGGAACATTAGGAGGATTGTGTTCTTTCTCTAACTAAATTCTGTAAATTTAGATTTTGGTAGAAGAAAAGTTGAGAATAAAATGCAATGTTAGCCAAGCAACGAAGTCATGTCTCATGAGGGAAGTGGAAATATCCTCCTTCATACTAATCGACCTCTGAAATTTTTACATCACGAAGTAGCAACCAAGTGAATGTTGTGTCTAATACTATTCCAGACTGGCAGGAAAACATAATTTTGGCCTTCAGAGCCTTGGACTGAGTGCTTTAGAATCACCAGGGAGCTGATATTTGCATAGATAAGGCTGAGTGGTGACATGCATGCTCCTCAGAAGTGCAAGGTTACAGATTATTTACCAATTGGCAAAAGTTCAGACTTACTGCACATAGTCCACCTATTAGGACATGCTATATGTCGTGCATCTTTTCCAGCAAGTTATATAGCAGTATATATAGTATGAAACATTAAATTGTTCACACCTTGAACATAGTCACATTTTCTTGAAGAATAATACCAAAGAATTTATCTGGAAGGAAAAAGTTATGTAAACAATATTGTAAGTATTATTCCATTTACTTTGTACATTTTTATGTAGTGTCTTCTTCATGTTAGGCACTGTGCTACTTACTAGGATTCAGTAGTGAACAAGAAAGTTGTTACTGACTCTCATTCTAGAAATAATGACAGTTACAGAGCATCAAAAAGTCCTCCTGCAAAGCAAATAGCAGTGCCAGATAAAATGAAAATTTAAAAGGACCATTTAAATACATGGGTGAGTTTAGCAAATCAGGAAAAGGATGGAGTCATGACTCAGCAGAGACGAGCAAAGCAGTGAGGATACAGGCATTCCTGGTGGTATGAACCAGCCCATGTGATTAGCTTCTATTTTTAGTTTTATAATGTCATAATCAGGCAAAGGTGACATTTGGATCATGGTGTAAGACTGGATTCCCCACTCTGTGAAACCACAAAAGACACATGGAGAAAACTACTTTTAGAAACATACTCCATAGAAATAGAAAAGACATATCTATTAGTTTCTGCACTAGCTTTGATTGAAGCTACAATAAAAGTTCCCACATGAGACCATATAGTGCATTGAAAGTTGAGTTCACATGTTCTGAGACTGACAAGCCATTATAAAGACTTCTACTTAAAAATGGACAGAAGTCATACTATTCCCCAGCTTCTGGTAAAAATAAAACAAAGAATTCTTAAAGAAAGTTGTAATCCATGAGATTCCTCAAGAATTCTTGCAAGTGGGCTACAAAGGTAGCTCAGTGGTGTAGTGCTTATGTAGCAGGTGTGCAGCCCAGGGATAGACCCTCAGAACTTCAAGACAAAACAATTTTTTTAAGCAGGAGCTTCAATTATTTCAATACCTATGAAATAATAATAATGATAATAATAATAAATCCAACCCCGAAGGACTCAGAGTATTATGAATAGAAAAAGAAAGAGAAAAAGAACCAGTTCCATAAAAATGATTTGATACAGAACAAAAATAATTGTATTTAATCTCTATGTGAAAAATAAAAAAGCAAATCAAAAATCATGATCAGGAAATAGAAATTAACTTCTTAAAAAAATTGTTGGCTTTTATTTATTTAATCTTAATGTTTTGTGTTAATATATGTTTGTCGTACATAATGAGCACATTTATTATGACTGAGTACGTTTTCAAAACATAGCTTAATTCTTTTTTATTCCCTTCCACTCCTATCCCTCCCGACTCCCTGCAACGTTTGCTCCTCTACCTATTTCCACAATCTCTATTTCCATTTTTCTTCAATTCTGTCTTGTTAAAAATCTCTTTTCCTTTCCTTCCCTCCCCTCATCCCCATCTCTTGTTCCACTTTGCATTTGAAAACAATCACCCTACCTCCTATTATCAATCTTTGATTTTGCTTTTTATTTATACTTTGGGTTTCTCATGTAAGAGAGACCACTCCATATTTAAATTTGTGTGTCTGATTTATTTCACTTAACATTATCATCTTGAGTTACATCCATTTACCTAAAATTCACCATTCTTTATGGCACAGTAGTACTCCATTTTAAATAAATACAGTTTCTTTATTCATTCATCTGTTGATAGGTATATAGGCTGTTTGCAAGATTTAGTTTTTATAAATTGTGCTGCTATACATACGGATATGAATGTATCACTGTAATACTGAGAGTGAAATTAAAATTTTAAATAAAAGCCTGCCAAAAAAGCCCACCAAGAATGCCCATCAAAACCTAGCAGACATGTCTGGGCAAGCCTAAGAACATTCCTTCCTTTGTGTAACTCTTGTTTTTACTGCCTTTGTGTAATTGATGGCCTTGCAGTGTAACTTGAGATATTTAACCTCCCTTGGCAATCCATGATGTCACCCAACTCTCCAATCATAATACAGCAAATCTGCCTTTGTACCACCCTGCTCGTTTTCCCAAAAAAGTCCTGAAATCCCTCCAGGCAGGGCTCTGTCTCTCTGGGAGAGATCCTAGTCAGAAGCACACTAATGTAATAAAATGCCTCCTAAACCTACCCAGTGCCATTCCTTCCCATGTTTGGTCTGTTTTCTATAACAATATGATGACTTTAACTCTTTGGAGAATATACATAGAAAAGGAGGAGCTAAGTCAAGTAGAGGACACCCAGAACAGTAAAAAACAATTCTGAGTGACAATAGCAAAGCAGGAGGAATCACAATACCAGATTTTTGTTGTTGTTGTTGTTGCTTTCGTAGAGGGTACTGGGAATTGAACTCAGGACCTTGTGCTCGCCAGGCAGGCACTTGTGCCGCTGAGCTATATCCCTGGCCCCCAGATTTGAGGTTATATTGCAAAGCTACAATGATAGCAGCAGTATGGTACTGGCACTAAAACAGAAATGGAACAGAATAAAGGAAGCAGAAAGAATTGTAAACACATTCAACTATTTGATCTTTGACAAAAAGGCCAAAATATACACTTAAGAAAGGATAGCCTCTTTAATAAATGGTGCTGGAAAATTGGATATCCACACACAGAAAATTGAGTACAGACCCATACATCTCACCATGTACTAAACTAAAATCAAAATGGATCAAAGATCTAAATGTTAAAACAAACACTTAATCTACTGGAAGATAAAACAAGTAAAACTTGAAGGCATAAACATAGACAAGGACTCTCTGTACAGAATCCTAATGGCACAAGACATAATACTGAGAATCAACAAGTAGGATCATATTAAATTAAAATTTTCTGCACATCAAAGGAAATACCCAACAGAGTGAAGAGACAACCTACAGAATGGGGAAAAATTTTGACAGCTATTCCTCAGAGGACTGACGTTTAGAATATATAAAGAACTAAAAAATGATTAGAACTCCAAAAATAAAAGTCCCAATCAAAAAATGGACAACTGAAATGAATAGACCTTTGTAGAAGAAGAAATACAGATGGCCAATAAATACATGAAAAAATGTTCATTATCACTGGCCACTAGACTAATGTAAATTGAAACAACACTGAGATAGCATTTTACTCAAGAATCAATAGCTATCATCAAAAAATCAAATAGTAACAAATGCTAGTGAGGCTGTAGGAAAAAAAGGAACCCTTCTACATTGTTGGTGGGGATGTAAACTTGTACAAACACCAAGGAAATCAGTATGGAGATTCCTCAAAAAATTTAAAATATAGATTATTTTTAAATGACAGTGTATGTTGAACACTGGGAAAAAACTAAATTGACGTTCAAGAAATAAACATACGTCTACTAAAATGGCAGCACTAAACATCAGATTATACAAAGCTGAAAAAGAAACTACTCAATTGCCAAGAGATGTGAACATTACATAGATTACAACAGAAGGTCCAAGATATAGAAATTCAGCAAAAATTAATGAATGTGGAAGGAATATGTTTAATATACGTCCATTAAGGTTTTTAGAAAGAGAATATAGAGAGAATATATAGTACTTGAAGATATAACATCCAATTATTCTCTGTAATCACTTAAAAGGATGCATTTTCAGATTCAGGAATCCCAATAGATCTAAATCAGAATAATTAAAACTATGTTCACATATAAGCACAATGAGGTTTTTGTAATTGCATTATAAGGAAAATATTATAAAGGTAGAGAAAACAATTAAAGAAATGACCTTTAGATTGACAAGTACTTTCAAAGTACTAGAAAAATGAAAAAAAATCTAAAATTCTATACCTGCACAAAAAAGATGAGAATCAAGACATTTTTCCAAAAAATGAAGAGGTTAGTACTAATAACACTTTGCTAAAAGGAACTCTTAATATATATCCCTAAGAATGAAAAAAAAGGTCCTAGAAGAAAGGTCTTAGGAATGATAAATTCACAAAACTATTGCTAATTATTTAGTTGCTAATTATTGTTATTAATTATTAAAATTATTAATAATTATTGCTATTAATTATTGTTATGAGTAGCTAGTGAATTATTGTTAATTTTTGCGCCAAAACATGGCTTATATGGTGAACAGAGGAAGCATAATATTATGGTTTATATGGCAGGTGATTGAAATTAAGATATCCTAAAATACTGTGATTACTTAGCAGTAAGTAAAGATTAATGTTAAAGTTTAAGAATTTACAAAACAAAGTGAAACCTCCAAAAGAACAAGCAGCTCAGCAAACAGGAGCAAGAGAAGATGAACTAAAACTGTGTAAAACCAGGGCAAAAAAAAAAAAGCAAAATAGGGCAACAGAAAAAATAGACCAATTATGATAAGACAAAGAATAGCAAAAAAGAAAAAGAAATGTAGAAACCAATTGCATGTTTACAAGAGACCCGGCTCAGACAGAAGAATATACAAATGTCACAAGCCAAGAGAGCAACAGGCAAGTCCTAACTGGTGTATGTTACTAACAGACAAAATAAACCTCAAAGCAAAAAGTGCTATTACCGATAAAAACAATCATGCAACAACAAAATGTCAGTTCAGCAGGAGATATTATAAACCAATAACATAGACACATGATTTAAGAAGCAAAAAGTTGCCAGAACTCTGAAGAGAAGTGAAGGATTTTCATTTAGTAATTGACAAAAATTAGAAAGAATGAAAAGCGTTTTAACTATGTGGTTAATAAGATTACTATGATGAGCATATGGAATACATCCCTAATAATCAGCGAAAGCCATGCTGTTTTAAGCAGACCGGAAAGGTTTGTAAACATCAACAAATTCTAAAATTTGAATATCATGTATACATTGAATTTAAATAAGGTAAAATTCATGAAAAGTTAATGGCACGATCAAGAAACAAAAATAAAACAACATACAACTGGAAATGTTCCAAACAAGCTCTAGAGAGATCTGTGAATCAAAACAGCAATCATGGGCTGGGGATTTAGCTCAGCGGCAAAGCGCCTTCCTGGCAAGTGCAACGTCCTGAGTTCGGTTCCCGGTACTGGAGAAAAACAAAAAAAAAAAAAAACAAAAAAAAAAAACCAGCAACCATGAAAATAAAAATCTAAATTCAGGAGTTAAACAAAGACTTCCTGAATGAAATAAACCTATTGTAAAAGAAAAAGGCAAAAAGATTAATTTGACAAACAGTCAACTAAGAAATTAAAAAAGAATAATATGTTTAGAAAATAAAAAACAAATAGATTCATCAAAGGTAACATTCATTTTAATTTTTTTTCATTTTAAAGAGGAGAAAACCAATATCAAAATAACAGCAATGAAGACAAAAGCAAAACAGCACAAAGACAATAAAAGAACAATACAGGATTTCAAAACAAATTGATACAAATTAACAATGGTTGTTATATTACATATTGTTATCTTCAGTGAAGTTGCTCAGATTACCAGATGTAAGAATGCAAGACTGATCAATTAATGGCAATAACAAGTAATAAAAAAAATTAGAAACAATACAGAGCTTCATTAAACAAGATGGTAGGAATTCAACAATAGTTGTTATATTGCATATAACTGTCTTCAAATTAGTTGTTTTGATTCATTTTTTAAAAGATTAATAAAATCAAATGTCTGACAAGGTTAAAGAAAGAGATACTAGGAATGAAAAAGAATATAAAATTATCAGTAAATCCATGATTTTCAGAGATAATGAAAGTGCAATTATGCCAAAAAATTAAAAAAGCAGAATGAGCAAGATGCCTAAAAAGATAATTTACCATTGAATTAGTAATATGTCTTATCTCAAAATATTAGGCCCCAACATTTTTGCTGATGAATTCTACAGACATTTGGAGGACAGGTATACCCAATATTACATATATTTTCTGTCTCACAGACCGAGTTAAAGAGGATTCATTCCTATCAGATTAACATGACCTTAATACCAAACCAGACAAGAAAGGAAAATTACAGGTTCATCTCACTCATGAACATGCATGAAGTATTCTAAGCAAAATATTAGCATACTAAATCCAGTAATATATTAAATGATAATACCTGTTAATCATATTGGCTTAATCTTAGAAATGAAAGGTTATTTTAATATTGGAAAATGTATTAAAATGTAAATCACCAGATTAACAGGTTAAAGGGGGAAACCCATGAATTTAACTGAGTAGATAGAACAGAAACATTTCCTAAACTCTGTATCTATTCATACTAGAAATTCTTTGGAAAAATTAGAGGTATAAAGAAAATTCCTTAACCTAGTAAGTGTTATATGGCAAAAACAAATTGCAAGTATGGAGTTTAATGACAAAACTTTAAGATCATTCCCTTGAAGATCATGAACTAGAATAGGATACTTGTTTCCATTCATTCTGTTCAAAATATCTCCATAGATCCTAATCAGTACAAAAAGACAATACTGTATAGGCTGGTAGGTACATGTGTATTTATTTCACCATTTTTTTATTGACATCAATATTACATATAAGGTTTTGACTGCACAGTGGTATCTCAGTTCATTAACTTAATTCATTCCATAATTCTGGAGAAGATGGCCCAGGTCATGTTCCTCACCAGATGCAATATTTATGAACAGAGGCAAAATTTTGCTGAATGCTTCTGTTTGGGAATTGAATTGTTCAGGATCAGAAGCATTTGTGAACTGAGACATTACTATGTAGAACATTTAATCCTAAAATAAATGCAAGTGCCTTACAAAGGAAGGATAGGGAAAAAGGAAGAAATAATGAATGGTTAAAAAAAATTCTTCACAGAACATACCTCTCATAGTTGAATAATTTAGGCATTTAAAGTATTACATACCAAGTGCCATGATTGTTGGGTGAATGAGTAGCAACAACTGACAGTCTGGTACCTAATCTCCAATTTAAGATTCCAAGAATGTTTCCTGAGGTGGGCATGGTGGTACACTCATATAATCCCAGTACTCAAGGAGGCTGAGGCAGGCAGATTGCAAGATTGAGCCTAGCTTGGGCAACTTGACAATATAGTGACAGCTTACCTGAAAAAAAAAAAAAAAAAGAAATGAAATGAAATTTTTAAAAAGGGCCAGGCAATGTAACTTAGTTCAAAAGGCCTGTTTTCAACCCTAAGTACTGCAAAAAAATGTTTCCTGGAGAATCTGATATTTAAGAAGAAACTTACAAGACGATGTTTGAGTCCATTATACAACTATCTCAAAATATCAGAGAGCAATCTAATAAGTGTTCTCTGACACTTCCTTAATCTAATAAGATCCTTAACCTTCCTTCCTTCTTTCCTCTTTTTGGTACTTTTATCACTATTATAAACTGAACAGCCGAAAAAAATCTGAAAATGCTCTAAATACCCAGACATTGTAGGATAAATAAAAGATGAGGTGCATGGTTGATTATAGGAAAATATTTTTTAAATGATCATTATGAAAACTTTGTAGAAAACCAAAAACTCTTTATGATTTTGGTGAAAATTTTTGAACACAGAATCATACTTTACAACTTCCATTGTAATTATAAGTTTATAAAATATGTATGCATGAAGGCAAAGACAGGAGAGCACTATACCAAAAGAACATTATGTTAGGATCTGGGATCTGGCTAGTTTTATTTTCTCTTTTTCAGAAATGTTGTTAAATATATCCTCCTTTAGAAATTTGAGAAGTAACTCTCAGTGTTAGAAACTTCTGTGAGCACAGAGAATTTTTTCCTCATTATTGAATTTCCAGAGCCTCCTGCATAGTAAACATTGAATAAGTACTTATTAAATGAGCAAACAATAGGTATAGTTCTGGGAGAACAGTTAACTGTGTCCTACACAGTGTGCATCAGTGCCAGTGTGGGGACAGATACTACCAGCTGACTGAACTTCCAGAAGTGTTCTCACTGAGCATTTTCAAGATGGACTGAGCTTTATTACTTTGTCTCCCTGAGGCAGATCTACCAGAAAAGAAGACAACACTATGCCAAATTAGAACTAGGAAAAAAACAAGAGTTGGAAATAAAAGTTGTTATCTTTCTTTTGGAATGAGGGAATGGAACAGTGTTATTTCTATTGTTCATTTTTTAAATTTAAAATATCTCATGTAAATATAAAATATTTTAAAGACACTACACTTAAATGAAACAAAATCTCCCCCAAGTCTACAAGGGATTTTATTTTGTGCTCTTTTCCAATTTTTTTCTCATGTATAATCATAATCTTTGTGTATATATTCTGTTGTATTCTGCTTTCCCCATTTAATATTATTTCATTTTTAGTTTTATAAAATCTAGTATTTTATTTATTATATTGCATAGTATTCCATAATTCTTATACCCTGTAATTTACTTGACTCTCAGCCTTTTTCTATGCATGGAAGTTTTATTTGTTGTTTTGATTCTTCACTTTGTTAAACAGTAAGAAAACATGCCTCTATTTATCTGTCAACTATCTACCCATCTATCTATTTATTGCTTTTTTCTTATTTGATTTTTCATGACGAAGACTTTTAGAAAAGAAAATACTTTGAGTCAAAACTTAGAATTCTTGTAATATGCATTGGTATGTCCAGATTCCCCTGCAAAATAAATAATAGAAAGTCTTTTGCCTTGTACATCAGAGTAGAATGGAATGGACTTCATTACTCAAGGAAGATTCTAGGATGAAGTTATCACTCTTAGTATCTGAGCTCTATATTTTATAGATAGACTGTAATGAAACTTTTAGAAGGATAGACAAAAACAGGCAAAGTAATATGAGTAAGAATTCCTCACATTGTTATTTCCCTTGATTGTCATAAAATATGTGTTCATGATATTACACTCCTTTCATTATGAGGAAACTGACTCTGAGATAAAAGTCACTCAGTGAATGGTAAGCTTCATCTAGAATCTCAGTTCATTTCTACACCACTATCCCAGGGTAACCATATGTAGAAATTCCAGTAACTATGGCTTCTTATCAGTAGAAAGTTAGTGATTTAGAAAGAAGGTATCAATAGCCTAAGAACAAATAGAGCCTTACTAATTCATAGCTATATGAGGTTGATCGTATCCCATAAACTTTCTGACATTCAATTTCTTGAGCGGAACTTGGAAATGATAACAGAACTTGCTTCATTAGATGTCTGTGAAGGGTAAATGAGATGATGCATATGAAGGATAATAAATACAGTGCCTGAACAAAAAGTAGTAGCATTTAGTAAACATTTAGTATTAGCAAAACATCTACGATCCTGGTTGAGGTTTACCAAGAAAGTTTAACCATCATTAATCCTCTTCAAGGCTCCTGTAGAACCTAACATAAAACTTGGAGATTTGGGAATTGCAATTTTTACATCTAGAATTTGTACACTTCTAATCTCCAACAGGACTCTTCCTTTTGCTATGGCAAATTTATTACACAGTGCAGTGTCTCTTGAGGGGGACAGCAGCTTTTGTGAAGTACATGTGTTTTGCTCTGTTCTTTACCATTGTTTTAGCTCTTTGCTTTAAATCCCAACAAGATTCCATTGCTCCACCTGCTCTGTCGTTGTGCCTTGTCTATGTCTTACCAAGCATGAGATGTTAAGTCACTCTGTGACTGCGAACTAGATGTGAATCATGAAAGCAAAATTGTATTGGAATATTCTTAAACATCTCAGACTTATTGTTCAGTTTTACACAATGATATATTTTATTTTAGACAATTACAGTAAATGGTCATCTAAATAGTTAACATTGGCAAACTAAACTTATGACAACAGTTATACCTACATTGTGTGGTTGGGGAGAGCAATGATTTTAAAAGGAAAGACAACAGACTATTTCTGTGTATGATCTATCTGTATGTGGCTCACAGGATTCAGGAAAATGTCCTAACTTGAAAAGCAGTGATTATTTATTAAGCAATATTTTGTTAACCTTTAATATATTCAGGAACAGAGTGAAGTAGATACTAGAGGCATTTTCTCTGGTGTTTACAGATTTAGTGTCAAAGCTTTCTTTTCAAAGTCACCCACATCATTATTATTCTTATAATTATTTTATTCTTTAAACTTTTTTCTTTGAGAGGTAGGGGTCAAACCCAAGGCCTGGAACCCACTAGGCAAGCACTCTGCCACTGAATGACAGACCCAGCCCTGCATTTTCCTCTGTCTTTGAGTTGACAAACTACTTTCAACTCATGTTAGTTTTGGAATATGTAAAGAATAAATAACAATTCGTTCAACCATTCAAACTTTTGCATTTTCCTCCAAGTACTTTGGGTTCCAGGCACTCTACTTAAGCATGTCAAGGTCCGGGAAACCACTTTCCACATCTTGGTAAGTCCATAGTCAAGTCTCTGACCTCACCTTTCTAGACCTCTTAATAATACTTCCCATAGCTTTCTCCTCCCACTTTTTTCTTGCCTAGATTTCTGGGCACTACTTTCCCCATTTTTTCTTTTTTCAGTGTCAGTCCTCAGTCTACTTTGCTGATAACACTATCTTTCCTGGGTACCAGATTTCTCAGGACCTTGTGGGTACCATCCTCACTGCTTAGAGGATCTTAACTTGTCTTACAGGTTTAAATGCCTTGTGTGTTATTAACAATCAAAAACCCTATCTCCAATTCCAGTATCTCCTTGTGAGCTCAAGTCTTCCAGAAGCATGAGCTCCACGACTCTCTCTAAATATGCACAAATAAGATTTTCACTGTTTCTTCATCAAATTCACGACCCTTCCCTATTCAACAAGTTTCCCGTGTTGCTAAATGAGTCTACCATGCACTTTCGTGTACCCAAACCAGGAACTCAACCTTGATTTAGCTCCTTCATTCCGCACACCTGCGTTTATATTTTTGTGATTATTCATATAGTTTTAAATCTATCATCTTGCTATTCGTCTTCTAGTTCCACCTCCATTTTTGTTCGTTTTGTTTCTGCATTTTGTGCATGTTTTAGGATGATTGAGTACTTTTATGATTCTCTTTTACCTCTGAGTTTTTGGCTTGTTCCTGTGTATGATCTATGTATTTCTTTTCTCATGGTAATGTTTTCTTTTGTATTTACAGTATACATTAACTTATCATAGTATACATCCAAGTATTATACAATGTTATGTCTAAAAATTTTACAACACCTTAATTTCATTTCCTTCTTCCTTGATTTTGCTGGAATATTGCCACACATTTAAATTCTAACACATCATAATCCTCATGCTATACTACAAGAATTTTAAATAAGCTTTATTCATAAAGAAATTTAAGTAATAAGAAAAAATCTTTTATTTACCCACTCAGTTACCATTTCTGGTGTTTTGAATTCCTGGTTTAAATTCAGATTTTCATCTGATATTATTTTCTCCCTGATTGAAGACTTCTCTTAACATTTCTGACAGAAAACATTTGCCGATAACGAGCTTTTCTATTTTTTATGTCAAAAAAAAACTTTTTTTTGTCTTTGTTTTTCATAAAACATTGCACTTTTAATAACAGGTTTTGAGTCACAGCAATCTGAACAGAAGGTACGAAGCTTCTCCGTGTACTCCTGCACTTACCTATGCACAACTCACACACTGCCAACACCTCCCCCAGAGGTACATTGAAAATCGATGAGCCTGCACTGACATATCATTATCACCCAAAGTCCAAAGTTTACACTAGGATCACTCTTCTTATTGTACATCCTGTAGGTTTTGACATATGCATAATGACATGTATCTACCAATATAGCATCATATGGAGTTTTTTCACTGCTCCATGCTCTGCCTATACATTCCTTCTCCTGATCCTCCAACCTAGTCAGCCACTGATTTTTACTGTTTTCTTATTGTACTTTTTTCAGAATGTCATGTGGTGTGTGAACGAACTTTTCCAGAGTAGCTTTCTTCATTTAGTAATAGTCATGTAATTTTCTTCATGTCTGTTGGTGGTTTGATTGCTCATTCCTTTTGAGCACTGGATAATGCTCCATTGTTTGAAAGTTCTGCAGTTTTATTTACCTATTTGACTATTAAAGGACGTCTTAGTTGTTTTCAAGTTTTGGCAACTAATGCTTCTTTAAATGTCCACATTCAGGTTTTTCTGTGGACATAAGCTTTCAATTTTCCCTCAGTTTTTTACTTCCACTCCTAAGTCTACTGTAGCTGTCACTTTTTCTTTCTTTGATGCTCTACCTGTGTTTATTAAGATCTGAGTTTCTGATCTCTGTTATTGTTCTCTCTAAAGAACTTCTGTTAACATTTCTTACAAAGAATGTCTGTTGCCCAAGATATTCCTTCAGATTTTATTAGTTTGAAAATCATTATTTCTCCTTACCCTTTGAAGGAAATTTTGGGTACTATAGAATTCTTGGTTAAAGGGATATTTTTCTCTCCACAGTTTATTTCCTCTCTCTTCTTACATGAATGGTAAGTTTGATTTTCCTTGAAAATGATATGCCTACATGTAGGGTTTTTGTTTGTTTTATATTTTATCTAGTGCGATGTTCTCTTAACTTCCTGGATTTGATTGTTTCAAAATTTATTTTGTTCCTTTCTCACCTTTTCTCATTTCATATTATATGCTCTTTTTTTACACTTTCAGTAGCTTTCTTACAGTCCTATTCTGTTCTTTTCTCTGCTTTTTAATAACTAAAGAAGTTGCGCCTGATAATTTTTACATCTGTGCTGGCTCTAGTGTTGTTTACAATTACTTGCTTTTTCTTTTCACTGTGGGTCATATTTTCTTGCTTCTTCACATGTACAGTTTGTTGAATTGTATGGGCATCTTGATATCAGATGTTGGATACATTTTTATTCTCATATTTTTGTAGTTTGGTGATTCAGTGCACCTAAGTTATAAGAACAATCTAGTGGGACCTTGCTTTAAAGATTCATTAGGCAGAGGAAGAAAAAAAGGTTGTTTTGGGGGATAATTTATCCTCAACACTGAGATAAGATCTTTCTGAGCACTTTACCAAGTATTTCAAGTTTTCCAATTTGGTTGATTAGAACAAGATTTATTCCCAGCTCTATGTAATTAGCTGTATGCAAATCAGTAATTATTGCTAATCATTTTAGATAATTCTCTTCCTAGCTTTTAGTACTTTTTCCACATGCTCTGAGCAGTACTTGGCTAAAGGTTGTAGAGGCACTCAATCTGTGTCTCCAACATTATCTTGCACACACTGTCTTAGTCACTTCCCCATCACTGGGACAGAATACCCCACACCCACAGCTCATAGGATAAGAAATTTATCTTTACTCATAGTTTCAGTGGATTTACTCTGTGACCAGCCAGCTCCAACATATAAAGGGCAATGGTAGCGGGGCATAGCAGGAAAAATAGGGTCATGTGGTGACCAAGAGAAGAAAGAGAAGACCAGGAGGGAGATAAATCCTTGCAGGGCATACCCCAGAGACTGCCTCTAACTATTCTCCACCTCCTAATAGCAAACTCAGCTGCTGAGCTCATCAGTTAATGAATCTACCAGTGCCCTGAAGATCTGAGCACTTTCCAAAAGCCCTATCCATGAAAACATGAATTTGAGAGGGGCATTCTAGGTAAAACTCTAACATTTTGTTCTTGGTGAGCAAAAGACTCATGTGACTTTCTTTAGGCAAAATGCATTTATTCCATCTCTAAGAGCCCCCAAACTCTTAACAGTGACAGCAGTGCTGAAAAGTGTAAGTCCAAAGTCTCCTTTGAGACTCAAGCCAAATTCTTAGCTATGAACCCCTGTGAAATATCTAAAGGACATTTAAATACTTCCAACATACAAAGGCACAGGGTAAACATTCTCATTCTAAATGGGAGAAATAGAGGGATAGAAAGGAGTAGGACCAAATAAAGTCTGAAACCCAGCAGAACAAACATGAAAGCTCCTACCTCCATGTCCAGCACTCAAGGAAAGTTGTGAGATATGAACTCCAAATGGTCTGGGCGGCCCTGCCCCTATGGCATTGCTGGTTGCAACCCCCAGGGCCTTTCTCTTGTGGTAGCTCCACTCACTGCCACTCACTGGTTACCTCAGCACGCAATTCACCTTCCTATTATATCCAGCTTTCTGTGGTCTCTACTGCACTTTCAGCTTCATTCTCACAGCTTCATACATTGCTCTCTCAGGGGCACAGCGGCTAGTCTCCCATGCCTTCCAAAAGCCAGGTGGACATGTCCCTGACCCCACAGCTCTTGCATTCTGCAAGTCTATAAACCCTACACAAGACAGACAACACCAAGGTCCTCTGCCAGCTGGTACAGTACACAGTATACCTTTCAACATGGCTGCAGAGGCCCATGAATGTCTGGATTATATTGCTAAACTCGGGGAAAATCTTTGCTAATTGGCTCTGAAAGAGCTTGGCTTCTTGAGGCTGTCTTCTCAAATCAGAATCCTTTACTTTTGCACCCTTAAGTCCATGAAAGGTGGGATCTTGCTTATTCCTGAGATGCTCTCTAGGCATCTTTCCTATTGTCCTGATGTAAAATAAAATATCTGACTTCTTTTTAATGATAATATTTTTAGCAGCCAAGATCTCCTGTGTATCAACTTTACATGCTTTGAATTTATAGGAGCTTCCTTTTGGGCCACCAGAAAAAAATTTCAAATTATTCTGTTCTGCTTTTCAGTCCTGATTCTTTTTGTAAGTATGGTTACAAGCATCAAGCAGTACCTCTGCCACAGCCTGAATGTTTGGCTGCCTTGAAATTTACTCTGTCAGATTAATTAGTCCACCATTGTCTCAATATATCTCTCTATCATATGCCGTCATGTGAGGCTTAGCTTCCATGGTATCTGCAGTTGTCAGAGCTGTCATCTCTACTTACAGTCAGCCTGGTTCTACCATTATGTGTTCTACAACCAGGACATTCTGTTAAAGCAATAAATAGTGGCAGTAATAAACCTATGTGATTTATGTTTTTATTTTTGGGGATCATGTCCTTAATTATGTGATATACTATGTTTTAAGGATGCTTATTTTATTTTACTTTTTTACCATATGAAACAATAAAAAGAAAATTTCATAAAAATAACAACAGAATAATAATACTTAATACACTATCATTATCATTATCTTCAAAGCAGTTACTCAGACATCAACAAAAAAAAATTCTTAGAGGAAATATACAGATATTAGCCCAAAACTCATATATTTTGTCCAGATTATAAAATTTTAGGAAGAAAACTAAATGTGGTTCATTTATTTCATCTTGCTCAGAAGCAGAAATCTGTTCATTACCTTCCTTATTTTTAATGGATCTAAGCATTTTGCTAACCTGTATGTTTTAATTGGTGTTTTATAATATTTATGTTTATGTTGTTTATTAATAGGTTCTGCCTACATCTGATATGTACTTATTTGTTTTCTTTATTTGTAATTCCTCAGTTTATTACTTTTCCTTGCCTGCCCTTGGTTACTTAAACATCTTATAGGATTTCATTTTAACTTACTTAAATGCTTTAAAATATATTGGTTCATACGACTTTTTCAAGTTGTTGTTCTAAGTGTTGAAATATTCATTCATAGTTTACTATAGTCTCATTACAAATATAGTGTAGAAATCTCATTTTTACATGTCCCTTTAACATTCTCATGTTTATAATGAAATTTACTTGAGTATTTTCTTTATCTTTACAGTTCATTATATAGGATCACGTTATAATTCTCACTTCAACTTTCAATACAATTTAGCAATCTCATAGTAGTCATAGTGCATTTACTCTTATTTCTACTTACTCTATTATTCTTCCTTCCTTGATGTATTTCCCACACTTCTTTTGTTATTATTCCTTCTTACTGGAGAATTTCTTTAAATAATCATTGGGTGTAGGTCTGCTGGTGACAAGTTAGCTTCCTTTATCTGTTTTTGAAGATACTTTTATTTCGCTTTCATTCTTGAAGAACATTCCTCTCTGACACAGAATTCAAGACTGGAAGTTCTTTTGCAATGCTTGAAAAATATGGTGTCCCCCCAATGCAAGTAAATAACATGACAATGATAAATCAATACATATTGGTTATAACTATAAATGTAAATGGCCTCAATTCTCCAGTCTGAAGAAACAGACTGGCAGAGTTGATAAAAAAACAAAATCCAGTGATATGCTGTATACAGGAAACACATTTCACTCAAAAGGAAATACACAGACTAAAAGTTAAAGGATGGAAAACAATCCTCCATGCAACAG
>NW_004955431.1:16811928-16812754 GCF_000276665.1 Chinchilla lanigera | reverse complement strand
AAGACAAGGATGTGCACTGTCACCACTCCTGTTCAATATACTTCTGGAACCACTAGCCAGAGCAATTAGACAAGAGACAGAAATAAAAGGAATAAGGATAGGAAAGGAAGAAGTAAAACTATCAGTAACTGCAGATGACACGATACTTTACATGGAAGACCCCAAAAACTCCACAAGAAAACTATTTCAATTAATCAACAAATTGAGCAGTGTAGCTGGAAGCAAAGTCAACACCCAAAAATCAATAGCATTCCTATACACAAACAACAAACAGACTGAGAGAGAAATTAAGGAAACCATACCTTTCACAATAACATTCAAGAAATTGAAATACTTAGGAAGCAATCTAACAAAAGAAGGCAAAGATCTATTCAGTGAAAACTACACTACTCTGAAAAAAGAGATGAAAGAAGATTTCAGTAAATGGAAAAATATTCCTTCCTCATGGATAGGAAGAACCAATATTGTAAAGATGGCCATGCATTGAATGTGTACAGATTCAATGCAGTTCCCATTAAACTACCATTAGTATACCTCAGAGATCTCGAGAAAACATGCCTTAAATTCATCTGGAACCAGAAGAGACCCAGAAGAGCAAAAGCAATCCTGGGCAACAAGGACAAGTCAGGTGGAATCACAATCCCTGACCTGAAATTATATTACAAAGCTACTGTCCTAAAATCAACCTGGCACTGGCTAAAAAACAGGCCCGAGGATCAATGGAACAGATTGCAAGAAACAGCCACAATCACAAACACACTCAGCCATCTAATCTTTGATAAAAGGGTCAAACAAACTCACTGAAAGAATGATAGCCTCTTTAATA
>NW_004955431.1:16794754-16810467 GCF_000276665.1 Chinchilla lanigera | reverse complement strand
AGAGAGAGAGAGAGAGAGGTTTGGGATGACTTGGAAGCTGACTACAAGAATACCAACTGGAAAGTAAAGAATGCGTTTTAAAAGCAAGTCATCTCAAGTGACATCATGAGTTCTTTATTTTTTGACAGGGAAGTATTGGGAAGTTAGCAGAGATTCCCACGAAACTAAGTAGTAATACCAAAAGCCAGTGAAATATCTGTTAGTCTTCCCTAAATGGCAACTTCAGCTTTAGTGAACAATTCCACAAACACTGATAGCCTCCGATCTTAAAGACAGGTGTCACTCTGCTTTTCTGCCTATAGAAGGTCATTGAAAGAAGCTAAAGCTCTCAGCAGCCGTTCACAACCAACTGTATACATAATAAGGAGGGAAAATGTCTTAGATTCCTTATCCTTCATTGAGGCCATCTTGCAACTGAAGTGGCAGCTTCATGGAAATATTTGGAAAGGATGGGATGTGTCCCTCAGTTTGCAATGCACTGCTAAGTAAAAATGGTCCTGTCTCTAATAAGAAGGCCAGGAAACAAGGGTGGAAGCAGGAGTGCCTCCGTGTATTATCCCTAATGAGCTCTTGTCTCTGCCACCCTGGGGTCTGCAGGGTTGGAAGACCTGGTCCTGAAGGGGACAAATTCTATAAATGGAACACAGAAAAGTACCACGGAACTACAAGCAACGGCTGCCACCTGGGCAGTTTTAATTCCTTATATCCAGAGACAGCAAGTGAAAAGAGAAACAGTTATGTGGAGGAATAACTGTCTGATCAGCAGGAGAGAGGGCTGCTTTGACATAACGGAGGTGTGGAGGGGAAGATATAGGGGAATCCAAGTGACCCACAGGGAATCTTCTGGTATTGCCTGTTAGCTGAGAACAGATACATGCAAAATCCTTAGACTGAGAATTCATGAACATCCAGTTTCTGGGCAGTTCAGGAATAAAGCTCTAGATGATACCACCAGATAAGCCACCATGACTCACTGAGGTAGCAACTCCAAAGAGAGAAATTTAGAATAAATGTTGTAGAAGAGGGAAGAGTATCAGTTGTGGTTCCAGGGTCAACAATGTCCTTCCAATAAGGTCCTCCACAAGTGTCCTTTAGAGAGAAAGCCCTATGGAACCTTGGAGGAATTGCTCCTTGGGCCTGTGTGGAGAAGTACAAGGTGTGGATTGTCGAGGTCATGTGAGGTCATATGAGGACATGTGACTATGTCTCAAGGGCCTCTTACCACAGGGCATTTAATTACTGAGTGCCACAGATACTTTGGAATCTATTGCAGCATCTGAGTTGAGTCGTGCTGAAGGCTAAAGGCAGTG
Organism: Chinchilla lanigera; assembly: GCF_000276665.1. Lineage (NCBI taxonomy): Eukaryota > Metazoa > Chordata > Mammalia > Rodentia > Chinchillidae > Chinchilla > Chinchilla lanigera. The sequence continues at coordinate 16,809,157 of NW_004955431.1, read as the reverse complement.
GGAACATGTAGCTGGCCTATTCCTGCAAGAAAGGGAGACTTTGTTGACCAACTTTGATTCAAAGACTCCCTACCACCTTAGAATACAGAGCAGTTCTATATGTTTCATCTAACCCTCTGTCTCCCCTCTCCCTCCATTGAAGCCATCCTTGCATGGAAAACGGATGCCTTTTCAACTTTCTCCAGCTCCTTACTCATCTTTCTTCTCCACAAACATTTCTCCTGACACAATTCTTGCCATTTCATTCCACCTTGATCTCTGCTTGTTGTAGGACCTGAACTATAATAGCATTTTTTCATTTTCAATGGCAGTGTAATAAAGAGCTTTCATCTCAGCAGACAGACAATTGGCTTCACATAAACTGCTTGAGTACATTGAGGAATTAGGAGTCCTTTTGGGAAAATGACCAAGTACTTCACTTTGCTTCAAAAAAGCTATCCTCTTAAGTCAGAGAAGGCTACCACTCTTGTGGGCAGTGAAAGTGCAGTAGAAAAAAGGATATTTCTCTACCTGAACAGAATCTTCTTCAGTTAGAATTAGACAATTTTCCATCAGCCTTATTCAGCTGGAACTGAAAGGATTTGGCTTTTTCCAACATCTTAAAATCTACTACAGAATCAGCTCTCACTTATCTTTTACTTGGGATGACTTAGACCTTCATAAGATGGTGCTTAACAAAAACCAATCTGTTTCAGTCACATATATGCACATGAACTTAATCAAAGAAAATTGATTTTGTGTGTGCTCCAAGGATGAGCCAAGGAGAAATAATTCTAACTGAAAGAGAATGCTTCATCTTTGTATTTTGGAACATTTCCATACTGAAGACATAGCTATTTTTTTTAATGAAAAGAATAACCCAGCCCTTAAGGCACAAAGTCTTTTAAGATAAAGATAATTTTCAATTTGCCTTAAACAAGAGAGGAAAATAAAATGTAGGATGGAGAAAAGACATGAACTTCTTAGTAAATAAAATTAGAAAGTAATTTGCATGGATGACCTTGTAAATTAAATAGAAAAGTAGAGTAAAGAACACAACAAAATACTTTAGCTAAGGAATATCCAATAGGTAAGCTGAACACAGAATTGGGGCACTAGAAAAGTAAGAGTATAGGAAATAGAAAAAGTGCAGGCTAGAGAGATATTTTTAATAATGTCTTGCATTCATATTTAGTGCAATTTTTGGAAAATTACATTTTATAAAATGTCACTTATTATTGTTTTTATTTTCTGTAACACATGGTCATGAACACACATTTTGCAGTATTTGCACTCATCAAGGGTCCTCACTTGACCTGAGTTTTGGGGGGGGTGCGTCTCTGTATGTGCACACACATGCACATGTGTGTGCACTCATGTGTATACACCAGCTCCTCAGGAAGGAAAAGGCAAGTCTTGGGAGAAGTACCTTTCAGAATGAAAAAAGAGTAAACTTCTTCATCTAGAAGTAACTCAGCCTCACCAAAATGTGGTATTCCATACTCATCAGATCCCCCCAGTATTTTTCTACAAGAAATGTCCCTTTTGAACAGATGGCTTCTAACCCTGTTTCTGCTACTTTCCATCCCTTCTTCTTATTTTATCTTTCCATCTCATTTTTATGCTTGCATGGTCTCATGTATAATTTGGTCATCCTCTTTGAATTAAAAAGAAAGGCATTTAAAAATGTGAGCATTCTTCTTCCAAGGAAATCAAAATGCTTAACAACCCATTAGGCTCCACAGAGCCCTGGAGGAAAAACACAAAAGACAGTCAGGGAGGACGCAAAGAGGGTATAAAATTCAACATGGTAGATTTTCTATCCAGAATGTAGGAGGTTTGTCAAGTTGGAGTCCTTATTTGACCTATCTGCCAAAGATTCCCTATCATCTTTGGTTTATAACTTTAATTCAAATTCACTTCACATCCCAAATTTCTTTCTATATTTGCGATCATTTCCCATACACTTTAGCCAATCTTACTAAGCGATGACAAGTCATAGAGACCAGTCCAGCCCAATATAGATTCCCAGTAAATACTGGGTGAATATTCCCATTCATTTGAATACATAACTATTTAGTGCATCTTTAAGGCAAAATGCAGAATTAGCTGAAGAATCCCTATCTTGAAAGATTTCTGATCAGTGAGGTGGGATGCAAAAACATAAAGAAATGTTTTTTAAAATGCTGAAAAACAACACTTCATTCACTTTCTTTGTATTCTTGCTGCAGGCAGCATTGAACCTCATTTCCTCTTTGGGATGCTCTCAGCCAGTTCCCCAAGTTCCCGAAGACGAAGACGTGCTGGAGCTTGTCTTTGCTCTCTGTAGGTGGTTGCATATTTGAAGAAACCAAACTAGGTGATGGAGAAAGAGACAGATGGCCCTCTCTCTCGGGGAAGAATCAGGTTTCTCTTCTGTTTGGGACTCAGTCTTTTTCAGACCTGAGAAGACAGGTCAGCTAGAATTTATGGAGCTCAGCATAATGGTAGGCATTTAGAGTAGTTGCTCCATATTTGGTGGGACCTGGTATGTGCTATGCCGGGAGGCAGGCATTGCAGAAGCCGTGATGGATAGTTCATAGACCTTGCATTTCTGAATCCGGTAATAATTAATCAATTAAATATTTTCTGTCAAAATTAAGACCCATCTGAAACCTTTAGAATTTATAATCTAAGTGATGAGGTACTATAAGAGCCTAGTAACAAAAAATGAAAGGAGAGCAACAAAGTCAGTATGAACTGCACCCTGGAGGGGGGAAACATAATTTTCCTCAATGCCCTCTGTGTAAGGTAATCATATTTAAGTGAAATTACACTGCAGGTATAATAGTAATGATACATTACAGTCCTCAGTGATATTAATACAAAAATTTCTGTCACAAAAACTGATTAAATGCATTTTCTTTCTGTAGCCTCACACCAAAGCTTTTATTTGGGGTGTTCTTTCTCCCCTCCTATGACAATAAGAGAACACTGCCCTTAATTAGATCATCCAGCTCCAAACTCTAAGTTAGGTCAAAGCTGGGCTGAGATGTGCTAATCACTAGCAAGATAACTTTCAGAAAATTCCTGCATCTCCTTCAGCATCAGTTTCCCGTGTATAAAATAGGAATACTACTCATTTCTTGATGCTGAATGTCTATAACAAATGAAATAATGCATATAAAATATTTGAATTATAGTAAGTACTCATTAATTGATACCTATTATAATCATAGTAGTTGTGGCTGCTATAATTACTCTTGATGTTGAAACTTTCACCCTTGTTTACATGGAGATTATTCCAAATAATGTCTTCCCTTTCATATCAAGATGTGTATGCTCCCCATTCTCTCTCCAAATGTCTCGGGGTTTTTAGGAAACAGGAGCTAAGTCTTTAACATTTTTTGTACCTGAGCTTTTTGAATAAAATGCATACAAATTTTGGAGGCGAGATTTGGAGTCACCCTCCATAAAAAGTCTATTAATATTTATAGGTCTACTCAGGTTTTCTCTTTTTTTCTTGGTTATTTCTTTCCAGAAATTATTCATTGTAGTTTCGTATGTATTGGCATGATAGTTCCAATAATAGTATTTTGAAATTTCTCCTACTTTAGAATCAAGCCTTCCTTTTCACTGTAGATTTGCTCATTTGTCCCTTTTAGTTTCCTCAAACTGAGCCCCTTGGTGACCATGTGGCTGTAGTCAACCCAGATGCGAGAGTATCAGGACTGCTATGGCAAGGAAGAGCAGCCAGTGATGAGTCCCATTCACGTCCAGTGAATAAGCTGTTCTCTAAAATACCTCAGCCCATGCTTATACTAAGTTCTCTTCAAAAACATTTCTGACACTGAGGGGTTGCAGATAGCAGCAAACAGACACACAAATCCAACAAGTCATTTCTACGTGAAGCCACACTGCTTCTACCCCATTTGCTCCTTTTCTCAGCATTCCAATTTATTTTGAAACTTGAAAAGCCGGACAGCTTAATGTATAAACCAAAGGCCAAAGAAATATCTAGAATTCGGCTCTGTGCCTCGATGAGTGTGTTAAAAAGAAATGTGGTTAGAGAAGTGATAGAGTTAAGCACAGAATTATGCAGCTTGCTCATGTTTTATGGATTCTAATGGAGTGCAAGAGGGGGTGGACAGGAACAGCACTCTTCCAAATGATAATAGCCCCAAAATCATGCACTACTTATGATATAATTTTTTTTAATGAGGGAAGCTTAAAGTGTCACTAATCCTGATCTGCATAATACTTTTAGTCTTATTTTTTATTACAAAAGTTTCAAGGAACCATTGGACCTTTTGCACAAATGGATTATTAAAAGATTTATGTTTACAGACATGGAAAAAGAGAACAAAAACGAATCAGTCAGAAGATCACCAATGCAATTGGCAGCATTAAGCATAAAATTTTTAATCTCAAACCAGGATATAGGTAGGGCTACATGGGGAAGAAGACACTAAGTTTAGCTGCCACTTATATCTCCCTTTCAGTCTACCTACCTTGGTCAGCCATGAAGATTCCAGATTCTCGGTGCTCCAAGACTGTGCTTAGGAGATAATGCATTCTCAGTCTGTTTATAAATTACTAACACACCCTATATGTACAGCACCAAAAAGCTTACAAGGCATTTTCTCCAGTATTTCTAAAATTGCTTTCTGTGGTGTCCCAGGAAAATAAACAGCACAAGTATTATTTTCCCACTTTTACAAAAGAAAAAAGTGAGGCTCAGATTCAGAATCCTTAGTAGGTTCTAATAGGTGAAAATTCCATGGTGGATCTTGGGGGTGGTCACAAATTTGGGTCAGAATCCTAGCTCTGCAAGTGATCCAGTATGTGAATTTGCCAAAGAAATTTGTGCAAACTGAGTCACAGTTCTGCTCCTAACAAACTGTTGATGATCACATACCTGACATGGCTATGGTAAGGAACAGATGAACATACGGGGACCACCTCTGCATCCTGCAGAGAAGGGGTTCAGGAAACAGTAGCTCTCATTGTGCCCTGGGGCTTTCTAGCATGCCTGGATTCTACCACTGACGTCACCAGTTGGTGGTTGCCTAACAGAATAACTGTCATGAACACATTAAGAAGGATGCCAGAAAGGCAGTGTAAATTAATTAAATATATACAACCATGAAATATTCAGAACAGCTAGCTTTGAAAGGAGTTTTCAGAGAGACCTGGACATGATGTATGCTGAAATCCAGAAAACAATTCCCCATGTGTTTTCCCTGAAATGAATTCTGAACATAATTATTTGGGTGATAGGAAACATAGCACAGATCATGTCCAGGGGATTAGCAATTATCCTGTTCCTAATCACCATGGTAGTGTGGGCAAAAGCCAACGGGAGGCCAAGTCTACATCATCGCCAGATTTGTACCCCTTTATATTGATATACACTGCCAGGCCTCTTTGTGCTGCCTTATGAGAATTCTGATTTCAGGCAGGAAAGGATAAGCCTCAGTCGTTCATGAAACCGAATCTAATCTCCACGAACTGGCCAAAGGAAGAATTGGAAAAGCTATAAATCCCCATTCACTAGCAAAGCAGTTTCAAATTACACCGTGATCCAGTATCTCCCTAACAATGTGAGCAATAAATCTGTAAATAATAAGCAAATACAAATCTGAATTATTAACTCAGATTCTCCCCGAGGATGTACCTGTTATATTTCTTAGTGCACCTGTGTCCAGGAAAGCAGTTTACTTACAAACAAAAAGCTAATAAAATTCCACATACCCACCTATGGCCAAATCATAATGAAAGTCCTTTTATCAGCTAGGTAATAGGTAAGCAGTACTGTAAGTAGGAAAATGTTTGTACCCTTGTTAGAGCCATGGAAATATTTCTCCGTGAACTTTTGCATTCTGTGGGAGAGTTTATGCACCTCATAAATTCAGCTTGCACTAATTGGGGAGGTGCACCGAGGAGGTTGTAAGAAGGGGAATACACATAACAAAATATGTGAGGTGTGCCAAGGTTATTAAGCCTGGTGTTTACCAATAGCTAAGCCATGTGATCTGTTTACTTATAGGAGTTAGTCACCTGGTGGCTATTAGTTGCAGGGCCTGGGTCTGATTTTGGAGCTTTTCAATCAAGGCAAAAGCAAGCAGATCTTGCCTGCTGATTCATTACATAAACATTCATTCAAGTGACATGAATAAGACAGAGGATCTAGAGATAGGTTTAATTAAAAATGAACAAAGGGATTCTTGCTGATATTTTTGCCTGGACCCTTACATTCAATAACTGAGATTCAAGGCTTTTTATTTGAAGCATAATTTTACCAGCTGTTCCACAAAGACTGGTTTTCATCTTACAGATATGTGATAAGCGTAAACCTTAACTTCCATGCAAGGAACACAGTGAAGGGAACTTGCATTAGCTGCTCCGATTTCACAAAGAAAAAGAATCTGCAGACAAGATGTGCAGCAGGGAGTGAATACATTTTCCAGCTGTGTGCATGATTCCTCCTTCACGTTGTATGGGCAGCCCCACCTAGTTTCTTTGGCTTGGTGTTTTGTCCTGCATTTCGGCCCTACATCTGACACCGGCTGAGTGAACTGACTCTGGAAAACCTCACAGTTGTACTCTTAGTGACCTCTTAGGGCTGTGGCAAGGATTGATAAAATCATGCATGCAAAGTGCTTAGAAGTTGCCTGGATTTTTAATAAGTCATTGATAATTGTGGCTATCTTGTAAAGCATAAAAATTTGAAGGGAGAAAGGTCTGTCTGTAGTTACTGGAGATGCCAGTGGAAGAGACAGGTAAAAACAGAAATATTCAAACCCAGTAGGGACATGGGACAGGGACTGCAGTCTAGTTGGGGTGTGTCTGGAACACTACAGGGACAGATAGTACCATCCACCACAAACATGTATTGAGGGTCTACCAAGTGCCGAGTGGCACGCTGGACTATTTAGCCCGTTTATCCCCCTTATTTTACACATGTGAGGCTTTTTGGAAGAACCACCTTAGGTGCATAGAGGAAGGAAATTAGCTCTTCCCCAGCAATGCCTTTGAAACCTGCTCTTTGTAATTAAACTTTGGTAAAACTTTCAACTCATTTCCCATCTTTTCCTATAATTTTTACACATAACAAGTCTTCTCTGTGGGAGGCTTTTTCACTAGTTTAGTGTTTTCTAATATTAAATCTTTACTCTCTTAATAGATTTAAAATAACTCACACTGGGCTTGGTTCACACTCAGGCTTGGGAACCTGTGGTGAGAGGAAGGTGGTGATGAGTTTAGCATCCTCGCTGCTCCCTTGCTCTGCCTTCTACCTCTGTCCTGGTCGAGGACCTGGCTCCCTTTCCTCGAAAACTGGAGCAGACAGAAGAGAAGGAGGTAGGAGAACCCCCCAGTTGGAGCACTTTTAATCTGGCTCTGGGTCCACTGGCTGTGGCAGATACCCAGCACTAGCTCAGAGGGCTTTCCCCGCCCGCTGCTCCAGGTGTGTTTTTTCTGGTACTAGACCCCCTTCTAGCTCCTAGCCACACCTTCTCAGGCCCTGCTCTGACTGCAGAGTTACTTTTTGTACACACTTGGGCCATAGTTTTACCTGATTGTCCCTGCAAACTGTTCTCAGGGCCAGTCCTCAAAGCCTCTCTAGCCAGTTTGTCCCTTTCAAGGGGTCATGTGTTCTGTATTCTCCAGATTGAAGGGACATATGCAGTTCCTCACAGTTAACTCACTTGGGGTATGGTCTGAACCACTACCACTTGCCAGGTATGGTTTAAAGTACTAGGGTTACAGTGATAAACAGAACAAGGACCCTGCTCTGAGAGAATTTACTTGGGAGGAAACATTTACTAAATAATGACTCAGAAAGTGGTAGATGCTATAGAGAAACATGAAGCAGGTGGGGGAGATGAACCTGGCTGAAGATGAAATATAATTAGGTACTAGGAAAGGCCTTATTTCTCAAAAGGTCTGGGAGAAGACACAGACATTGAATATAAACTCTTTCCCCACATTTAACACTAGTCTCTTAGTAATCTTGAAAGCCTGGCTTGAAAAACCAAGGTAGGGTGAGGGCTTTAGCTCCCCTCCTGGAATCATTCCTTTTTACAAGAGGTGGGTGGACAGTGTGTGTATCGGGGAGGGGCTTCTCCATTCCCCTCTTTTTCAAAGAAACTCTTTCTATTATATTCTTAAGTAGCTGATGAACTATGATATTTTTAAACTACTTCTTGGCAACTTGTATATACATGGTTTGTGCTTCATTTTAAAACATACATGAGCATTTCATAGTCTTTGTTTCTGAGCTAATGGACTTCATAAAAATTCTAGACACTAGGAAATGGTACCTAACTTTCAACTAGCTACATAAAGCAGACTAAGGCTTGGTCACTTGATTCAGGTTCTGCAGATAAGACGCTACAGTTTTTGAGTACATAGTTTCGTTGAATTCTTATGTGCAGGCACTGTGGAACATAGTTCCTTCTATCATGCCATGTTGGGATATTAAGAAGCTGTGATCCAAATAAAAGAAATAGATCAAAGGAAGAACACTATTTAGTGAGTAACCTGTGGCTTGTTGTACATCAGTTTTCCCAGAAGAATGCTTAGCATCTTGGCAGCTCTATGTCAGACAAACTCTGCTTCCAATTTCTCTGCTTTGATGAGATCATTAAAAATATTCATTGAAATGTTCTTATAAAAGATGTGTTCCAGTGATTATGTCCCATATTAAGCAGGTCGTTCAGCTTGTAGAACCACTTCCTTGACAGAAAAATAGCTAACGTCTCCTACTTGTTAGGAAAATGATCTTTCATCAAGAAAAAGTTCATCTCTTTCGCATCACAGTCTTCGCTTTCCTTTTATAAGAACATATCCTAGATACTAAGCTGTAGTTAACTATTACTATCTTATCATATTATCCAAAATGATGTTACAGGTTTTTAAAAGGATCATACAGTACAGTTGAAAATTACTTCCAACTAGAATTTGGAAAATTAATTATCACTTTCATGACCTGTATTTATGACCACCACTGAGCTGGTCTTGAGAGACTGTGGGTGATACATGGTTAGCATAATTTTCTCTCTGTGTTAACTTGCAGACTTTTTGCATACTATGATATGTTTTCTTGAGAGCTGGCATTTGGCAATATGGCTGATAATAGTTGGGATAATTTTCTCTATATATAATTTCTAAGACTTTTTATGATATAATGATATAATTTTTGCATATATTACTTAGAGTGGTCTGACAGTGAGCCAGAAAAAGTCTCTCAGACCTTCACAACTCTGTCATTTGATCCTTAGTAAGCTATGTGAAGCTGGTAAGGCAAAGTTTTCATGCACCTATAAAGGCCTCTAATAAGTTGTCTTTTCGTGGGTTATTTTCCCCCATAATTGAGAGGCAAAAATTAAGATGGTCTCATATGATCCCACCTTGCATTGTAGAGTAGCCCAGGTCAAGAATGGAGGGAAAACTTACCTAGGAAATCTTTTATAAGTCCCGTAACAGTGCTTTCTATAATGGACTCTACCCAAAAGGAGATGAGCTGAAGTTCACTCAGTTTCACTTTAGGAAAGTGAGAACTGGGAACTAAACTCTGAGCAGCTGAGCTGACAAGTCACCCAGACTCTGGACTAAGGCTCCCGTACTAAGACTGGTACAATAAGAACAAACATACAATGGCAATTTGTAAAGACTGGAGAGAAACGTGAAACATACTAGTAGAAATGGCTTTCTTCTGACTTCCCAATTTCAGTTCCAGTAAGGCCTAGCCAGTCTCTTTGCTACCTGATTTCCATAGGCACCTCTTTTCCCTGATAGCAGTCCTCTTTATGTGAGCTACTTCATCTAGATTAATGTTACAGTCAGTAATAGCTGAATGGGAACAACCCAGTTTCAGATGGCTTCTCCCTACTATGTGTAAAATACAGCACATCTCCGCCACATTGAATACAACTCTCCAATGCAGGCTTCACTGTGGCTTCATTCTGAGCCATCCCCCAACCTTTTCACTCCAAAACAATTTTTTTAGCCCCTAAAAAAGCTTAGCTCTTTCCCATATCTTGGAATATGAATTCCACAAAGCCAAGAGCAATGTTGGCGTGTAAATTTTTATATCTCCAGAGCTTAGTAGAGTGTCCAGTACATAGGGCCTGAATAATAAATATTTGTTGGACTCATTAGTAGCTAGTGACAGTCAAAAGGTCAAACCTCTGTCTTCCATGCTCTGTTAATTATTCCATATTGCTTGGTCAACAAATTACCGATCAATTTTAAATTTTTAAGTATCTTAACCAAAAAAAAAATCTACTGATATCTCAGAGGTCTGTCAACCTACACATGTTTAGTAAGTCCTAAAAGAGGGAAAAACAATCACAGTCATTCTGTTGGTACCACCAAAACATGCTACTGGGTTATGTAGAAAACATTTCTGGAACCCAAAACAAAGAATAAAAAAGGAAATACAACTGTGTTTAGCAAAGTGGGTAATGAGTATCCTCTTTTCTACAGTCTTTGAAAATGTTAAAGCATAAAAAGTGCAAATTAACCACTTTTTAGAGAGAAAATACTAAATAGGTTAATAAAGTGGTTTTTCTTTGAATCAAAGGCCTCACAGAACACTTTGGAAATGTTCCCCTGCACATTAATAATGGTCTAATAACTTAAAATTATACCATATGCTTTCAAAGGCTCAAGTTCATTTTCTCCCCTTTTAAATTCAAGCAACATATCTTTTGTCCGAGAAAAAACTGACCACACACCAAGGAAAAAAATCCTTAGGGAGCCTGAGGATTAATTTTCCTCCTGTTAACTCAGGAACCAAAATCATCCAAGTACTACAAATCCTTATTTGAATGCCTGTGTCTAAACAGGTGCAAATTGGATTAAAATGTCTACCAAGTGAGAAGTCTTTCCAGGTAGTTTGTTGTACATCCCATCCATGTTATTCATCCCACTAGCTGAATCATTAGCACAGCCTGTTAATGTTTTTGCCTGAATCCCTCACCTAACTGCAAGCTTCCCCAAGATCAAGGTCTGAGACTTGGTAGTTTCAAAATTCCTAGTAGTTAATCTCAAAGCTTGGCATGTAATTGCCAATACTGAGACCCATGATGTACAAAATTGCTTCCCTTTTAAGAGTTCAGGTTCAAGTCCTGCCCTCACAACTTGTTGTATCTGTGACTTAGACGAAGTTCCCCAGGGGTATAAGAGAATTTGTCCAGTATGTCGAGGAGACTTTTGGAAGGAAGTATTTTAATTGATAGCTAAAGGTTTAATCCAATAAAGATGCTGCTGGGAATATTCCAGCCTGAAGGAACAGCAAGTACAAAGACTGAAAGTGGATAAAAATAATGTTCTAGAAGAACTTCAAGAAGGCCATCGTGACTGAAGGGCAGAGACTAGGGGACAGAGGCTGATGAAAGAGGAAGCCATGATGGCGGGAGTCCCTCTGCTCCTGCCAGAATGCTCTCCCCTGGCCTCAGACCCTCTCCTGCACTCAATGAAAACCCCTAATCTTATCATAGCTCGGGATACCCTCTTTCTTTTTCACTTTGCTGCTGTCATTTTTAGTTTGGAATATTTTCTTTTAGATATCTCATCAAACACAATGACATGAATTACCTCATTTTAATTAAAGTCATCTTAATTGCTAGCCATAGAGTCTGATGACAATGACAGAAATATTCTTATCACCAAAGCTTACAGAATTCCAGTGAACAGCGTACAATTTAATAGTCTGTTTAATAATAGTCATGATCACTAAACTTCGTTGAGTTCTCATGTGCAGACACTGTGGTAAACATTTCCTATCCATTTCATTTTCATCCAATCCTCTGAAAACTCTTAGAAACATCTTTTCTAAAGGAGGCAGTTGATGCTTGGAGAGGTGAAGTAACTTGTTAAAACTTTCATAGCTGAAAAGGGGCCATCTGGGCTACAAACCCACCAGGAAGTGTGACCTTAGATCCTATACTCTTAAACACTCTGCTTGTAGTTTCTGGTCATGAGGATTTATGACAAGTAAGCATAAGCCCTTTTGATTTCTTAAAATTATTAAAACTAGCCCTACCATTGCTCTTCCTCCCCCTTCTCAAACTTGATGCCTTCAAAGACAGGATAAGGCTGCCTGGGACTTTTCATACTCTTAGGAAGCTCTTCTTTTATAGGCCTGACCTACTCAATTTGAATGCAAGGTTCACAAAGCAGATTTTGAAACTGTTGTCCTTCTCAGAAGACTTGTATCAGTAATATTGTGAGGCTTTTGAGTTTCTCTTGAAGCTTAGAGGAGGATTTATTTACACTAGTAAGGCCATTGGAAATTTACTGTATGATGGGGATTCACCATGATTTTGTTGAGAAAAAGTTCCCCCCTTTTTGTACATGTGGTATTTAAAAATGGACAGCAGAAAACAGTAATTTGCTTGCTATGAGATTCATGAGAAAGACAATAAAATATGAATGTTCTAGTCAGTGTTAACATTATGATAGTGAATCAAAGTTAAATTTTCCAAATATTTCTAGAAATAATGATAGATGGTATATAAAATTATATTTAAAGTTGGTAGGAAAAATCTAGTCCTTTAGTTTGAAATATGTTCTATTCAAAAATGTAAAATAATGCATCAAATAAATTACTTGCATCATGCCCAGACAATGGCATTAACATATTTATTTGTTCCTATGGCAACAGAAGAGGAAACAAGATGAGCCTATTTGGTTAGGTTATAAAATAAACTTAATGAAAGCAGTTATTTCAAATTAAATCCAAATTAAACTAATGCTTTATCCTCAAAACAATGATAAAGAATAATAATGGTCTGGTGATGGCCTACATATTCTACAGTGTTTTGCTATTTCCACAACTAGGAGGGATGTAATACACTTTTAGACTTAGGTTTATGTCCATAACTAGATCTAAATGTTGCTATCCAAATAGTGTTTTATGCATACAACTTCCAAATGACTAATCTGATTGATATTTGACTAAACTAAGTGAATCAATTATTTCTTGAGATAGAATTAGTAATGAGGTAACAGTTTAAAAGGGAAAAATCAGCTACTCTAAGACAAGATTTACCAACACTGGGTATTGAGATAACCACGTGACACTATTAACCAAAAAGGAGCAAATAGATGCAAAGGGAATGAAAAATGTATATTCTATTCCCCAAATAACCATTAGGTGCTTGGCAGGCTGGAGAGTCAGAAGATAAATCATGTTCCTGACTTCCAGGTGTTTTGGGTGTTTTATAGGTTATATTTTAAAAGTCTCTGCCTACTTCAGATTTTTTTTTTTTATAGATTTTATTTTTAAAGAGCAGTTTTAGATTCATGCCAAAGTTGAGTGGAAGCTACAGATAGATAGTGCCATAGTGTGCCTGTCCACACATGTACAGTGGTTCCATCATATCATTTTATGAACTAACACGAATACATCATTGTCACCCCAAATCATAATTACCATTAGAATTCACACTGAAAGATAGGTAGGCAGTTCCTTTAAAAAACTAAACATATTCTTATCATAAAATTTCATAGTCATGCTCCTTGACATTTACCAACTGAAGTAAAACTCAGGGCCATAAAAAAATACCTGACTGTGGACATTTAAAGTAGGTTTATTCACAATTACCAAAGTGTGGAAGCAAATGAGGCGCTCTTCAGGTGAATGGATAAGCTGTGGTCCTTCTAGAAAATGAAACATTATCCAGCACTAAAAGGAAATGACTATCAAGTCATGAAAAGACATGGAGGGAAATTAAATGCATATTATGAAGTAAAAGAAGCTAATCTGAAAAGGCTACATAATGTTTGACAAAAAATATCAGTGGTTGACATGTGCTGAGTATTCAGGGAAGGGTAGGAAGGTAGAATATAAAGGATTTTTAGAGAGGTGGAACCATTTTGGATGATACTATAGTGGTAGATCCATATCATACATTTATCCAAATCCAAAGACTGTATAACCCCAGATTAAAATCTTGCATTAAGGTCTGAACTCTGGGTAATAATGATACATCAGTGTAGGCTCAACATGTGTGAGGAACGTGCCACTCTGGGAAGATGGGAGTACGTTGAAACTTCCATGTTTTCTGTTATATATATACGAGAAATGATATTCAGAAAGGCTATTTCAGTAGGTACCATATGTTGCTCACCTATCACTAAAAATCTAAGTAAAAACTTTACAATAAAAATAGTCTATTTTAAGCCTGGGTTTTTGGAACATGGATTTGCTGGGAAAAAAAGAGATAAAATAAAAATCATCATGGAAATGGGTCATAAAGAAAAATAGAAACACATTTTGAAATGCAGAAGGGAAATTTTGCCTCATAATCCTAACAAAAGCTGCTTTTGACTAGTCTCCTCTCACTGAAAAGTAGATTTATTTGCATCTTCAGTGCAGCATAACTGCATGGAAGGCCGGGCTCAAGTTAACAAGAATTAGAATATTTGGAGGAG
>NW_004955431.1:16787566-16792009 GCF_000276665.1 Chinchilla lanigera | reverse complement strand
GGATAGGAAGAACCAACATTGTGAAAATGGCCATACTCCCAAAGCTGCTGTACAGATTCAATGCAATTCCCATTCAACTACCATCAACATACCTCACAGATCTTGAGAAAATATGCCTTAAATTCATCTGGATCCATTGTTCTTTAGTCATCTGATTTGGAAAAGTTTTGAGGGCCAGATGTTGGATGGAGAGACCAAAGAAATAAATTCTCATCTCCAAGGAATTTGCTTATTGATAAACAGAATCTCTGCTTTGTTTTAGGGCATCAAGAGGTTCTCCAAGTGTCTTCCCACCTACTGTCTCTCTTGCCTAGACCTCCACCACTTACCTGCGCATGCTCTTTTCCCCCATTTAGGAAAGGATGGACAGATTCCTTCCCTTTCCACCTCAGTCTGATCTGTCACCTTTCCTTTGGGAAAAGGAAAAAAGTTCTTGTCTCCATTATGCTATTCCAAAACATCTTCTTTTGAATATTAACTCACATTTCTATTTTTTAAAAAGCCTCTCTTGGTTTCTCCAACCCACATTTACTTAGGCTCTCTTTCATTAGAGCATTGATGGTGAACCTTTTAGAGACAGAGTGCCTAAACTGTAACCCCAAACCCATATACTTATTATAACGTGCCAGCACCCAACACTGCAACTCAATCTCCTTATCCAATACTCTGCTGCTGGGGCAATTTGACTCACGCACTGACAGAGAGGGCTCTGTGTGCCTGCTGCGGCATATGTGCCAGGGGTTTGCTACCTTAGAACCATCCTTACTGATGTCCGGTGCCCCTGATTTTCAGCTAATTATTTCACATGTGCATTTGTTATCTCTAAATCCACACTGTGAGCAGTAGAGTGTAACCTTGCCTTACGCACTTTCCCACAGACTGTCAGAAAGCATAACATGCCTAATGCCCTTACATATTTATAATTGATTTATATAAAATTTATTTATGCTAAAATTTCCCATCTGAAAGCAATATGCTGATTTTCCTTATGAAACCTATGCTAACTACTGTAAACTCGTACATGATTTTAATAACATCTCTTGAAGTTCCTTTCTTCCTGATGAGATTCCAAGCAGTGACAGATGAGTCAATCTCATGAAGATTACATTAAAAGTGAAAGTCATTTGTGTTGGTGGCTGTCAGGTGAGGCACGTTTTACCTAATTAGAGCTGACTTAAAAAATTTTCACATTGATTATTGTGAACGGAATCTTGTTAACAATTCCGGTTGGTTTAACAAAATTGAACATTTCTAAATTAAGAAGAAATAACCTTGCCACCAACACTTACTAATCAAGAGAAATTTCTATAAAATTTTAATACAATGTTCAGTGCATTTCATGCCTAGGGAATAAAAGGATATATTGGCTTACATTTTTACTAGTGAAATAGCAATGTATTTGACTAGAATCACCAAGAGACAGAGAAAATAAAACCCGCTGAAAGAAAACAACTCTATCTTACTCATTCTTAGGAAATCTTTAATCCCTTTAATGGTAAAAATTTTGACCATTGTCTATGATTTCCTACACTTTAGCTTCTCAGTAGTTCAGAACTGAGTACCCAGAAAGCATCCGCTACCTTATATCCTATAACAGCACCAAATATCCTTTAAAATCATGCAAACATACAAATACTTGTTTTCAAGCAATTCCCAGGGAGACCACAACCAGGCAATGAAACTGTGCCACAGTGTAACAAAATCAATATAGTGGCATGAGGTGATCCAAGCCTATACTCTTCCCAGCACACAATGAAGCAGCAAAAGACATACTAATCATGTTGCACCCCTGGATCAGAGAGGAATACTACTGCAAATAAACAGCTAAGCATGAAGGAAAAGCTTTCCGTCTCTGAAGGCTGGAGACTTCTTCCTTCATCCAAAACAAAAGGACAGGTACAGGAAATGTTTTCCATGCCTGCAGAGGTAGCTATAAGGGATTAGTATGAAACCTTATCAAATTATACAAAGCAAACCTAAATAGAATTGGAAAACCTCTGAAGACTAAACTATTATGGGAACCAAAGCCCACATAAATAGACAAGAAACATCCTGCTCAGTCCAATCAGGTGGTGGTGTATAAGAGAAAAATATTTAAATAGAAGCCAGAATTTTCTCACATGATTCTAGAACAGAATATAAATTGTTTTACCCACATTCAACAATAAACATCAGAACACAAATGAGAGAAGACAACAGATGACCTCACCAAGGTGCCTCAGATGATGGAATTATCTGAAAAAGCTTCTAAAGAAGCCAAAATAAATATTCAATAATCAAATATAAATCCCTTTGAAACAAACATATATTTTCTTACCAAAGAAGACACAAGAAAGCAGAAAATAAAAATTACATAACTGAAAAACTACAGGAACCAAGGCTAAAACCTCACTGGAGAGCTCAATAGTAGAACCAAGGAAATAATCATGACTTGATGGTAGATAATCTGGGTTGAATTACATCCCTTCAAAATTTGCACATTGAAATCCTAGTATCTGACACCTTAGCATGTGATGTTACTTGAAGAGCATTACTTTATAAAGATTATCAAGTTAGAGTGTGTTTATTTGGGGCCAACTTAATAATTCTCTCCATCAGAGCTCTGAGACCATCAACTTCTCAATTGGGAGTCTCTTCCACATGTTTTCTTACTTTCTCACTCTGTCCAATAAATCAGTCTATGTTTCTCAATAAGTAATTAAGTTGATTAATTAATTTTAAAAATGAGTTTATTAGTGTGGGTTCAAATTCAATGACTGGTGTTTTTATGGAAAGGGATTATGTGAACACAGAAATCAACAAGAAGAATGGCCTGTGTACATAAAATGGTCATACTCAAGCTAAGGAGAGGAGCCTAGCGCATATTATTCCTTCAGTGACATCAGTAGAAAGTAATCTATTAATATTTTGATTTCAGATTTCTGGCTCTAGAACTGTAAAGCAATATTTCTATTGTTTGAACCAAAGGTATTTTGTTAAGGAAGCCCTTATAAACTAATACAACAGAACAATAGACATTATTCAATCCGAGTAGCAAAGAATAAAGACATTATAAACAAAAAAAGTTGCCTTACGAATCCATGAAGACAATGGTTAGAGCATTCATAACTCTGGCACCCCACAGAAAGGAGCAGAATGAGATTGAACTGAAAAACTAATTGAGGAATTAATGGCTAGTATTGCTCTAATTTTATGAGAACTATAAACCCACAGATTTAAGAGGTTGAGTGAGCACTGAATAAAATAAATCCAAAGAAGTCTAAACCAATACATGTTCCAGCTAAAATCCTGAAACCAGACAAAGAAGCACCTTGAGAGCAATGGCACATTACCTACAGGGGAAAACCAATTGAAATGACAGCAGCATCTGCAATGATGGAGACCAAAAGAATGGGACACCATTTTTTTTCTTTTAAAAATAGAAGGAGGAAAATATTGACAGACAGACAACCTTTTACAAAATAGCAAAAGAACAGTACAGACAATACAGAGTTACAAACAAAGTGGTAGGAAATTAACAATGCTTGTTTATTAGATATTGATATCTTCAAAGTGCTTTCTCATGAAAACAGATAGAGACATGCAATATTGATCAATCAAGGACTCATTGACAGTTTCTTTCAGCAAAGAATTGCAAGACAGTAGAACAGCCATGTTAACTATCCTGTATATACATACATACAAAATTTCTCCTTTCCCCTTTCTTTTCCCACATCCCAATTGCCCTTTACCCTTGAGTGTTTTCCTATCATTTCACAATGCCTATCACACATCCAAGTTTAAATAAACACTTTCAGGTTTTACACTAATGAGACAATGCAGTGCTTGCACATGCAGGTCTGATTTATTTAACTTATGAGTATGGTCTCTAGTTGTGACCACGTACCTATAAAGCCCTTGACTTTATCTTTCTTTATAGCTAAGTAATATTCCATTATGTAAAGGTACCACAATTTTCTTATCCAATCCTCAGTGGATGGACGTTTGGGTTGCTATTTTAGCAATTACAAATTGTGCTGCTATGAACATAGGTGCACATATATTGCTGTGATATGATGTTTTTAGATCTTCTGGGAAAATACCCAGAGGGGAATAGCTGGGTTGAATGGGACCTCTAGAGCTAGTTTTCTGAGGAATCTCCAAACTGATTTCCAGAGTGGTTTCACCAGTCTGCATGCCCACCAGCAGTGAAGAAGGGTTCCTATTTCTCCACAGCCTTGTCAGCATTTGTAATTGGTTGATTTCTTAGTGTTAGCCATTCTTACTGGGGTAAGGTGGAATCTCAGTGTTGTTTTAATTTGCATTTCTCAAATAACTAATGATGTTGAACATTTTCTCATGTATTTATTTGCCATTTGTATTTCTTTATCTGAGAAGTGTGTGTTCATCTCAGCTGCCAATTTTTGGATTGGGTCTTTGGATTTGGGAGGGCTGATACTTTTT
>NW_004955431.1:16783987-16785102 GCF_000276665.1 Chinchilla lanigera | reverse complement strand
TTGCATTAATTTCTGCCTTAATCTTTATAATCTCCTCCTTCTTTGGGCTTTGGGCCTGACTTGTTCTTCTTTTTCTCAAAGGCTACTTATTTGTTCTCTTTCTGTTTTCCTTGTGTGTGTATTCACCACTATAAATTTCCCTCTGAGTACTGCTTTCATTGCACCCCATAGATTCCAGTAAGTTGTATTTACATTTTTGTTTGTAGTTATTTTTTAATTTCTCATTTAATTTCTTCTGTGACCCTTTAATATCTTCTGTGACTGCAAGAGGTTGTTGTTTAAGTTCTAAGTGTTTATGGAGTTTTTGGAGTTTCTTTTGTCATTAATTTCCAGTTTCATTGCACTGTGGTCAGATAATATGCACTGGATAATTTCAATTCTTTTGTATTTTGGAAGGTATGCTCTATGGGTAGAATGTGGTCTATTTTAGAGAAAGACCCATGCAGAGCTGAGAAAAAATGTGTATTCTGATGTTGTGGCGTGGAACACTCTATAGACATCTACTAAGTCCATTTATTCACAGCTTTGGTTCAGATCTGTTATTTCCTTGCTGATTTTTTGTCCAGTTGACCTATCTCTTTGTGTCAATAGGGTGTTGAGGTCCCCTGTTACAATAGTGTTATTAATTATATGGGTTTTCACACCTGTTAAGATTTGTCTTATATAATTTGGAACTCTGATATTTGGTGCATACAAGTTTATGATTGTTATCTCATCCTCTTGCAGCTTTCCCCTGACTAGTATGTAGTGACCTTCTTTATCTCTTTTGATTGTTGTCAGTTTCAAATTTACGTTGTCTGCAAATGGAATAGCTACACCTGCTCTTTTCTGGGTTTCTCTTGCAAGGAGGAGTGTTTTCCATCCTTTGACTTTTAGTCTATGGATTTCCTTTTGAGTGAAATGCGTTTCCTGTATACAGCATATTGTTGGATTTTGTTTCTTAATAAACTCTGCCAGTCTGTTTCTTTAGACTGGAGAATTGAGGCCATTTACATTTGCGGTTATAACCGATATGTGTTGTTTTATCATTGTCATGTTATTTACTTGCGTTGGTGTCCTACTTTTTCTGCCTATTTACTTGTTGCTCTTCTTGACGTTTCATTTCTACTGTTGTT
>NW_004955431.1:16776719-16782606 GCF_000276665.1 Chinchilla lanigera | reverse complement strand
ATTCTGTGTCTCCAGTCAGTTCAGGATACATACAGGAGCCAGATGCAGGCCGGATGGGCTGCAATCACAGACTGTCTGTGTCTGTGACCCCCTAGGGGGTCCAGGCACAAGTAAACCATGGACTTGAACCACTGGACTAGCAGCTCTTGGAGTACTCACTCATTCTGTACAGGGTACATGCAGGGAGGGGCCACATGTGCTCCCCAGTGAGAGCAGTCCCTGGGGCTTCTGAGTGAGTACCTCCTGTTTGGCTCTCTCTGCGAGTTTCAGCTGGGAACTGTGTTGGTAGAAGTAAAGCATGGACTCAAACCACGGGACCAGCAGCTCTTGGAGCACTTGCTCACTCAGCATAAGGCATGTGCAGGGAGGGACCACATGTGCCCCCAGCTAGAGCAGTCCCTGGGGCTTCTGAGGACCTCCTGTCTGCTGCAGGTTCACGAACAGCAGAGACTCAGTCTGTAATGGCAGCGGGGGTCCTGGGTTGTCTGCTCTCCCCCCACGAAGTAGATGGGAAATACCTAGCTCCACGAGTTTCAGCTGGGAACCGTGGCAGTGGGAGTAAAGCACAGACTCAAACTGTGGGACCAGCAGCTCTTGGAGCACTCGCTCACTCAGTGCAGGGCTCACGTAGGGAGGGGCCACATGCACCCCCCAGCTAGAGCAGTCCCTGTCGCTTCTGAGTGAAGATCTCCTGTCTGCTGCAGGTGCATGGAGGGCAGAGACTCAGTCTCCAGATTAATTATCTTTTGTTAGCAAATGTAGCTGACCTAAAATTTTATAACGACCTTTGTCACAGGCATCTCCCATACAAAAGTAAATTCATTTAAAATTTAAAATGCACATGTGTAGAGTACTGTCTACTTTTGAAACAGAACTGTGGAAGGAATATGTAGGATGGGTTACAGATCTTATTGTCTGCTTTACTTTGGGTATCAAACTGTAAGTCATTCAGTGTTGATCTCTGATCACAAGAAAATGAAAGGATAAAATTAACAGCAAAATAGATCCCTGGTGATTTTAATGTCAGGCTATAAACATTTCTTTTCTAATACATGCATCTATCCCTGGGGATTTCCTCAAACAAGGCAAGGGATTGGATGCCCAGTGATGCCTGGTGATGTGGCAGGCATAGTAGTCGGGGCTCATGATCTGGAAGAAAACGATCTGTGTTCTCTTGTGCAAGGCTGCTCAACTGATCCCTTTGCCCAGGCTGAGCTGAGTCAGTAGATTGAAAGCATATATCCCTTGTAAACACAGATGCCTCATTGGCTTGGTTTCTCTCCCAAAGGAGAAAGTGGGTAATTGGTGTGGCATGGACTTTCTTGTCTTATTCATGCACCTGTATTATCAGTGATTTCTGGATCACAAGAGAATTGCTACAGAGGGTAGGCTCTGAAGACATGAATTTCAATTTTCTCTCATTCAAGGAGCCCAGGAACTATTTACTAGATGAAAGCAAAGAAAGGAAGGTGCTGCCAGTGTTCATGTTTAAAGGGTCTAGGGGATAAGAGTCATCATTCTGTTTTCAAGAGTTTTCTTTGTATGTAAAGTAAAGGGAAAAACAGCCCCATTGTTTCATACTCTCTAAAAATTGGATTCCCTTTCCTTCAGAAAGAGGATAAATTATTTCTTAGTCTTTTTTCTTGCTTGAATGAGCAAGCATAGCTACATGAGCTCACCTCCTAGGTCACCCAGTGACTTAAGAATTGCCATGTAGAATGGGAAATGAATTTGGTGAAGACTCACTGTACTTGCGTTTTATGGTCTGATCTGCTCTTCACATGTTTGAATTTAAATGCAGTATATTGACAGTAATAAAAGATTGCATCTGTATTGCTTAAGAGGTAGGTACTCATTTTCTCTCACAGAACCCTATAGATACTGTTTTGCTGTACCTTTATCAATGAAAAGCTGAGGCATGGAGTAGTTAAGTAATTTGCCCAAAGTCACGTGGCAATTACGTTGTACAGCTGGAACCTCATAACTGAATCCAAGTAATCTGATGTGAGAGTCTGTGTTCTTAACCATGCACCACACTGCTCTTTTTTTTCTATCAGCAAACACAAGACTACATTGCCTATGAGTGTCATTTATAATCTACCTATTATCTAGTTAGAGCAGAAATTATCCACCGTATCAGATCAATGATGTCAGAACCAAAATGGCCAAGAGGTTTCATTCTGCTGCTTCATGCCCACTGAGTAGTAGGGGTGGCCAGCAGCGGGAGGAGAGAGCTGCTTCTGAATGTGGCAGGAGGCAGTGTATGACCACTGTGGCAGCATGTTCTGGATGTCCCCTTAGCACTCAGAGCTGCTGTGCTCAGTCTTTAAGACTTCTGCCTGTGAAAGCCTTGCTTAGGGTGCTGAATGCTGGGACATAGCTGTTAGCATGAATAGAGCAGGCAGAAACTTCTCTGCATGCTCCAGAGAATGGGAAAGAACTGGCTGCAGTTGTTTGGAAAGCACCTTCAATCTCACTTCCTGTAGAGACGAACCTACATCATGGCCTGTGTGTTCTCTCAGAGGTCCCAAAGGTGATCTAACTTGCCCTGCCTATGGAGATGGTCTGTTTGTCAATACACCATTTGCTGACTTCCTGTAGCTGCTTTGCTCCTTGCCTTTATTCCTCGTTCCCTTACCATGATTTTCTGGAAGCCAGGTCAGTTTCTTATACTTGAATTGTCATCCCAAGGTCTGGTCCTGGGGAAACACAACCTCAGACAAATATCACGTGTGATTACTGTTGCCCACCAGGGGCACAAGACAAGGAAGCAATAATGTGCCTTGCTGGCATTTCACAGCCATGCATTAAATAGGGAGACTATGACTTGGATTTGTGGCTGTGGAACACTGTGTTTGTTCTCTGTGAAATTAGGTATAATAGCTACCGTGCAGAATGTAGGAAATATTTCCATGATTCTCATCCATGCTTTTCTCTTTCAACAACATCAGATTGTAAGCAAAGCGGCTGATAAATTAGATTTATACACCTGTCAGAGGATTTGCCTGCAGAAAACGATAGCCCTAATTCCTGAGTGATTTTGGAAGGACTGGGTTAGTCCTGACAGATCCCATTCCTTAGGCAGCCAGGGGCAGTTTTCATCATCAAAGACAGTTAGCACAAATGAAGTTAAATTAAATTATAACACAAGTCCCAAATCATTCTAAATGTAAGAGTACTTTTTAAAACTTCAAGGCTTTAGTTAGCAAATTCTTGGCAAAATATTAAATCCTCCTGATATAGTCCAGTGACAAGTAGTGAGAGAAAAGGTATTGGGGGATGCAGAGAGCCTCAGAATGGAAAAAAGGGAAGGTGAGAAAACACCTTGCAATTTAGCCTCACTTAACTTCAGTTTGGCTAACCGTAAAAAAATAGAAAATAATGGGACTCTCAAGTTTGTGATAAAGGATAAGTATCAGTTCAGTGCCAGACTGATGATATTCATTCAGTGTGTGCACTATGATTCAAATGTGTTTCCTCAGCATTCATGTGTTGTAAACTTCATCTGCAAATTCTTACATTAATTGTGTTTGGAGGTGAGGTTTTAGGGATGTGATTAGGATTAATGAGGTCATAAGGCTGAGCCCTTCATGATGGCATTCATAGCTTTATAAGAAGACAAGATACTCACACCAGCATACTTGCTCTTTCTCCCTGTGTGTTGCCATCTACCATATTAGAATGAAGAAAGAAGGCCTTTGCAAGACACTGCACATGCTCTTGGACTTCTCAGCCATGAAACAAACTTTTTTTTTTATCACCCAGGATCATATATTTTACAGTAACAGAAAATGGACTAAGACGCCATGCAAGCTGTGTTGTTAATATTATTACCATTTAGGCTGAACTATATAAATCAGTCTTATACCATCCTTAAGACTGTACCATAGTTTATATAATTATGTTGGTTTTTTCATGGACTGCTGTTATCTTTTCATTTATGCTCAGGGGTGCTAGAGCTCAACATGTGGGGTCTGTCGCCCTACAGTGCCATTCGTTGCGGTGCAGGATTCACTGTGTAGTAATCCAGATGCGTTTTCCTCAGTAAAGGACTGTTGTTAAGTTTATTTATTCCTTATTGTAGCTGCAAGTCATCTCTGGATGAGGGATATATGTTGTTTTGCTTTAAAAGAGCTTGGCAGCACAACCTAGTCCTCAAGAGCTATTGGAAATCAGTTAAATTTAGTTTTCACTGTGGATTTGAGGAGTGCCTGTGGTTAAAACGCTTGCTTTGGGAAGAATAAAGAGGTTAAAGTTTGTCCCACTGTTTCCTGGAACTCACTGGCTTAAAGTAGTTTTCCTCAAGCAAGTAATATGAAAGAGGCTGAGGAGGAGGCTGGTGTTCTTGATGGTCTGTGAAGGCCACCATGGTCACTTGCATTCTAGGTTGAGGAGAGGGTAAGTCATGAGATCAAAAAGGGAAAAGCCTGGCAAAACCATCTGTCACTTGCAGAATCAGCTGTCTCTTGAGGGCTTGGTGTTTGTGTCATGGAGCTGTGGCACCTCTCACTGTATTGCAATAAGGAAAACTTTTTGCATGAAATATTTTGGAGGACTTTCAGTTAGTTTCATTTTTATGATATTCCTACAAATATATTCATGTTTGTTATGTTTTAAAATATAGTATGTTTTTATCTCTCCACACCTTTTGTAAAATATAAATGCTTGGAATATAAGGAGTAAAAACAATCTGTAATCCTACCATCTAACATGGTATTTATATTAGGATGTTTAGCAGATATATGAATTATACAAAGTTGTAATCATAAATTAAGCATCTTTACCCTACCTTTTCACAGAACATTTCATCATAGGGAGCTTTCATACATTAGCAGATGGTCTAGTTCTTAGTTTTATTAACAACATAATATTCTATGATGAGGATGTCATTACAGTTTTCTGCTCCATTCTACTTGTGTGGGGTATTTCAGGGGCTTCCACATTGTTGTTAACTAACATGGGAATAGGTATCTGTTTCTATGTGACGTTTTCTACTCTTGAGAGTAATCCCACCATCTGGATTATAAAGCCAGCACGTATGAGTGTTCTGAGGGTGCATAAGAAGCTGGAAAAGCTGTAAAAAGGAAATAAACTGTGAGGAAGCATCCATGAGGGAAGAGGCTGAATGTGGAACCCCAGAGGCTGAGTCATGAATGTTTCAAGGAAGAAAGGGTCATTTGTGCCAAATGCAGACAAAGATGAAGGAAATGAAGGCAGGGAACTGCCCATTGGGAGTTCCAGGTCTTGTAGTAGATAGAGTGAGTAATAGAGGATACAGAGAGCCACAGTTCCTACTATCCTGGAACTGACTTTCTGGTAGGAGAACCATGGTCCTATAACCATGTAGTGATGTTTCATTACAATAGAAATTTCTAGGTTTGAAAAAAATGCAGCTCTATGAGAATTTATATAATGAAGATTTGAAATGCAAAATGTATGGTCAATAAAAGAGACAGCTTATGTGATACATTGGAGATCTGCTGATCAGTGAGCCTAGAGCCAAAGCTGTGAGGGCAGAACTCTATGAGGAGAGACTGGAAAGTCCGGAGGAAGCCAGATTGTGCTTGGTCTCAGCTACCATGTTTAGGAGTTGAGCCTTTTCCCTTGGAAGAGACACAGTCAGGCATTTATTTTCAAAAGTGCACAACGATCAAAGTCTGGAAGGTGACGTGAAGATATGCTTGGGACTCTGGTGTTTCAGTGGCAATCATAGAAGACAAGGCATTGTGCTGATGATCACTGAAATTGGTATAATGTCTTCTAGAGCATCTCATCACAAAGACCCAATCACAGTTGCTGAGATCACTGGTCTTTAAAAAGTACCATAATCACCATACAATTCCTATTTATGGAGACTTTTATAAGTCAATGGGTGCAACTTGAGACC
>NW_004955431.1:16767631-16776619 GCF_000276665.1 Chinchilla lanigera | reverse complement strand
CCAGGGATATAGCTCAGCGGCACAAGTGCCTGCCTGGCAGATGCAAGGTTCTGAGTTCAATGCCCAGTACCCAAAAAAAAGCGGGGGAGAAACTGGGATGGGGGAAAGGAGAAAAGAAGGAAAGTAAAAGCAAATGTGTGTGTATATATATATATATATATATATATAAAAGATAGTTAAGATAGTTATACTAGTAATTCCTCTTAGTTCATTGAAAAGAAAGTTTTGTGCTAATATTGTTTAGACAATATGCTGATATATTGCACTCTGAGTAACTAATTTAAAGATAACAATACACAATGTATTAATCATTTTTAACTGTCCTAACATCCTGTTTTGTTTTGTTTTGTTTTTAAATTTTTTAAAAATTAATATTACTGGGAAGCATGTGAGAACTGTGCTTAGTGATTCCTTCATGGAGGAAGTGTCATATACA
This sequence comes from Chinchilla lanigera, assembly GCF_000276665.1. NCBI lineage: Eukaryota > Metazoa > Chordata > Mammalia > Rodentia > Chinchillidae > Chinchilla > Chinchilla lanigera. Next base: position 16,776,183 of record NW_004955431.1, on the reverse strand, counting down.
CTCAGACTATCCTCAGTTTCATTTCAGCCTCTGAACTAACAGTTACACCTCTCTACGGCTATTTCTAGCCTATGGATTTGAAGACAGATTTTTGTCTGCATCTTAGCTTCCATTTAAAGTTCAGACATTTGTGAACAGAAATCTTACCTGAACTTTCTCAATCGTGATTTGCTGACTATAAGGAAATAGTCAGGTTGAAACACTGATGAAGCAGTCTGAGGAGCTTGGTGGGGATGGAGGAGATTGGTGAGGATGGTTGACAGCCTTGACTTGTCACATTTTATTACCACAGCACTTCAGTTGATACTCAGTGCAAGGAAAAGCCAGCTGAAATATTAGTACTTGGGTGGCATAATGGTCAGGACTGTTGCAAGTAACTCAAATTGACATAAACAAAAATGAAAGTGAGATTTATTATTGCATAGGAAAGTGCACAAGCAGGTAGCCTTTACTTTCAGGTAAATTCAAAAGAAAAGATAAATCTATCCAATTCCAGGGTTCTCGTTTCTCTCCGATTCCTTCTCAATTGCTCTTGCCATACAGCATTTGTTATCTGTGTCAAACTTGATATAGACAAGTTTAGCAATCTGAGCAGAAAGGTACTTCTCCCCAGGAACTACACCCAAAGTCCCAGAGTGATTCGCATTCCCCAGGCTACAAACCCACTCATGAGGCACAGAGGCCAGAGAGGGTAAAGGGCTCTGATGCAGGACCAAGTAGCTAGCAACCAAGAATGGAGCCAATTCCTCCAATATGATAAAATCTGTGTGTGAGAGGAATCTCTCAAAGCAAAAGAGGATGAATTGATGATGAACATTTGAAACAGATAGAGGCCCACTGCAGGAGATGATGAAGATCTACTTCAGTGATTCCCACAGACTTGATTCATAAGCAGCAAGAATGTGCTTGAAATCTTTCTTTAAAGGAATTCACTTATTCACTCATTAATTTATTAATGCTTTCATTCTTTTATACTCTATTTTCTTTCCAATAAAGAATACAGATAGTGTAGAACGGCACATACTACACGTAAAGTGTTATGAATTTAAAATGGAGCAAAGAATAAAAAAGTTAAGAGACTCTAGCTATACATAAATGTCTTAAAGCTACAAATTTCTTTGTGGCTCTTTTGAGGTCCAAGAGGTACAATTTGTCAGTTACCTAATTCAAAGAGATCATAATTTTTAAATGATCCCTATGCTGTATGCCATTCCTGGAAATTAGGTGAACCTTCATTTCACTTGTGTGATATGGTGACCAGCCTCCTCAAGAGCAAACAATAAGAGAGAAATGATAGGTTTCACAAGACTTGGTCATATAATAACATTTTGTGCCATTACGCTCATTTTCAAGCATGATTCAGTCAAAGCAATTCTACAGGAATCAATTTTTTTAAAAAAAATTAGATTAAAAAAAGATTGTGCTGAAGTAAAGGAGAATTTGGCAGTTGTTGAAATTATGAAGGCTGCTAGGAATCAAAATTGATGGCACTGATAATAATAATGATAATAATGATAAACAGTAGCTGTAGTAATAACGCCAGTGATAGTAAGAGTATTTTACATCCACAGTGATAATTCATTGAGCATTGTCCTAAGTGCTAAATGCTTATATGTGTGCATTAATGTATACTTATATGTATATCTCATTGGTTTCTCAGGAAAGTGCTGTAAGGACATAGTACTTATTATATCAATAAGGTTTTGCTTTTATGCAGATTTTAAATGGAAAAATATAAAGATACTCTATGTATATGATTTGAAATAATTTGAATCTTACTTTACATTATCCCATGAGAAAATTGTCCCAAATTATGCAAATTTTGAGTTCTGATAAACCTTCTGGAATTCATCTCTAGCATAAAATGCTATCCAGATATTTTTATCTCATAACTGTGATCAGGCTTTAACAGGTCCAAAGATTGTCAAATTCAGAAAAGCTTGGGCTAAGCTTTCATCCCAGGATTCCAGAGCTGCTTTCTTCAGAGTATAACTATGATTGGGGAGACTGTTGACTAAATTCCTTTTTTATAAACCTAGAGCATTCTAACATTTAGTACACAATGGATGAATGTTTAAACAGAACTATAAAACAAATTGCATTGAGATATGCACATCTGTTTCATAGAAATATGTCACATGTCACATGTCATATGTGGTGATAGATGCAACATGTAAAAGCTATTGCATTGCCATAGAAACGTTTCTCCAGAACAGAGAAGGCTCACTCAGTGAGCCTATATCAGATGAGTTGAGGTTAGGGCTGAGTTTCAGCAGCAGATGAGCAGCTATTTCTCCCCACAGTGATGATGTAAAGGACTCAGAATGTCTTTTCCCTTCAGAGTGATGTGGAAGGAAAGCAAAACTCTCTCTGTTCACTCAAGAAAAAGACAAATGTCTGTATTGGTTAAGAATGTGAACAAAGAAAAAGTTAGTCTTACACAAAAAGAGCACAAACCAGCAAATGCTGATTTAGATTGCAGAGAAGAGGCAATGAATAACAATTCATTCAATATTCTTAGTTTCTTAGATGAATCTTTCTCCTTCATTGCTCATTTTAAATTGCTAGATTTTAGGCATGGGTCTAAAGTAGTGTGGTTTTTGTCTGCGATCATGCATGGAATATTTCTTCAGAGACCTCGAACACTCACTAGAATGTTAAAATTTCTTAGCTACTTTTTCTGGAAAAAACATGGATGTCTCAAGAAGGAAGCTCATTCCTTCACTGATCACCACATCAGCTGAGACAGCATTTTTCTAGTTTGTACTAAGAGCCTAACAGAAGGAGATAGAAAATGTCACGTAAATGGACCAGGCCATTTCTTTGTGAGTTTATGCTGCTCCTTTGCTTCTTTTGCATGCCTTTGTGACCAGCTTGGTCATTTTGACCCAACAGAGTTCTGTAGTTAAAGCCATTCTCGTTCTGGCAAGTTTGCTGCTAGCCATCAAGAGAAAAACACTGAAGGCATGGAAGTGATGAGGAATAATGTGCTTTTGACATTCTGGCTTTGGACTGATTCTCCTTGGTGATTTACTTGGCTAAGCATTTTGCAGCCAGTCAAGGATAAAATTGTGCCCCAGTTCCTTCTCCTCTGTCTTCAGAAACATCTCTGCTTTGGTCAAGAGGTGATGTTGCCATCCTAATGCTGTGGATCCTTGCAAACCAAGAATTTTTTTTTTTTTTTAAGAATTTTTGATAAAGTAAGGACTTTTCAAATCTGGGAAAGAAAAGAATAGGGGAATTGGTTAATTGGTCCAGAAGTATCTTTGTGGCCAAACAAATATTGTGGTCACTTAAAAGAAACAGTTTTGCATCCAATTTCTCTTTCCTTTTGGGTCCTGGCTCAGTAAACTGATTTAATTAATGACTGGTCTCCAAATTCCAGTTCTTTTCATTTCTTTGAGAAACTCTAAGTCTAAATGCTGAATTGTTTTATTTGTCTGTTCGATTTTTTTTTTTTTTTTTTGTACTGGGAATTGAACTCAGGACCTTACACTTGCCAGGCAGGCACTGTGCCCTGAGCTATATCCCTGGCCCTAAATGCTGAATTGTGTTGTTCAAGAGAGAAGAAGGAAACAACCTCACTCTTTAAAACCAATCTCTACCCAAGGTCAGAGGTGAGCATGTGTGCAACATTATGAATTTCTTCTTGCAAACACATATTAGAGAAAAACAGCACTGACTGAATTTTGTGGGAAGTAGGATGCTGTGGTTCTAAATTCATGGGAGTTTTGGCCAGAATGATTGGATTCAAATCTCTGGTTTTAGCAGGCTGGCAAGTTGACTAAATAAAGGTGTCCAACGTTTGCCTTCTCCTCACTAAGGAAGAATCAGATGAAAAAATGATAGCTATATTTCAAGATGAGCAATCAAGGCAAAGTACTAGACTCCAGTAACAGAGACACAGGACATCTGAAAAACACAGAGAAGTGGCACGATAGCACAGAAAGTGGAATTAAAGTACAAGAGCAAGCATGGCTCCAGTTGTCTAGCTGGGAGGACAACCTACTGCAGGGGAATGGTGAATATGAGAGTTCAGGTGTGAAAAGGGAGACATCACAACTGATAATATAGAAACATAAAAGGCCATTAGAGATTACTATGAACAATCTAGGAAAAAAGGATAATTTTCTTAACACACATAGCCTACAAAACTGAAACACATGAAATAGGAAATGTGAACAGACCAATAATGAATAATGAGGTTGAATCAGTAGTAAACATTTTGAACAAGGAAAAACCCATGGCAAAACAGGATCACTGATGAATTCTACTAAACTTTTAAAGAAAAACTGACACAAATTCATCTCAAACTATTCCAATACCATGAAAGAGAAAGATTTCCTCCAAACTTATTCTGTGAAGCTAGTATTACTGATACCAAAACCAGACAAGTTCACCACTACCACCACAACAAAAAAACTACAGAGCAATATCCCTGATGAATATCAATGCACACATAATTAACAAGATATTACCAAATGAAATCACACTGCAAAGACCACTTGCCATGATCAAAGAGAGTTTATACTAAGACCGGTTCAATGTGTGCAAATCAGTATACATAATGCATCATATAAATAGAACAAAGAATGAAAGTCATATGATTATGTCTGTAGAGGCAGAAAAAGATAAAATCTAAGCAAATTAGATATAGGATTAATATATCTCAACATAATAAATGTTGCCTATGACAAACCCACAGCTACCATCATACTGAGTTTGCAAAAGCTTAAATTAGTTACCAAAGATCTGGAACAAGACAAGATTTCCACTCTCACTAATGTTATTTCTTGTACTAATTAGATAATGGAAATAAATAAAAGGCACACAAATACAAAAGTCAAATCATGACTATTTTCAGATAATATGATTCTACACATAGAGAAGCCTATAGGTTCTACCAAAAGACTATTTGAACTTATAAACCAATTCACTTAAGAAGCAGGATACAAAATCAACATAGAAAAATCAGTAGCATTTTAATACACAATAATAAACTTGCTGAAAAAGAAATTATTAAATCAATCTCATTCTGAATAGTTACAAAAATAAATGACTAGGAAGAAATTTAATCAAGGAATTGAAAGACTTTGCAAAGACTTCCTACTATGAAATTACTAGAAGAAAACACTTCAGGATATTAGTATAGGCAATGAATATTTAGATACCTTTTCAAAAACGTAGACAAAAAATACTGAAGAAATAAACTGAAGAAGATGCCAAAAAATAGAAAGATCTCCTACATTCAAGGACTGGAAGAATTAATATTGTTAACATCTATAATACTCAAAGTGATTTACATATTTAATGCAATCCCCATCCCTGCCAATAACACTCACCATAGAACTAGAAAAAAGAGTCCTATAATTCATATGGAAGCATATAAACTTCTAATTAGCCAAAGCAGTCTTACACAAAAAAGAACAAAGGTGGAACTATCATAATACCTGATTTCAAGATATATTACAGAAATAGGGTAGCCCAAACCACTGGGTCCTGGCATATAAACAGATGTATAGACAAATACAATAAAGATTCCAGAAAGAAACCCATGTAGTTACAGTCAGATTCTTGACAAAAACACCAAACACATACACTGCAGAATGTACAGCCTCTTTAATAAATGATGCTAGGAAAACTGGATATCCATAGACAGAAGATTGAAGGCAGATTCCTATCTCACTCCCTGTGGAAAAATCAACCAAAAATAGATCCAAGACGTAAATGTAAGACCTCAGGATATGAAAGTACTAGAAGTAAACATGGGGAAATCACTTCAGGATATTAGAATAGGCAATGAATTTTTAGATAAGCTTCCAAAAATACATACAACACAAGTAAAAATAGACAAATAAGATTGCATCAAACCAAAAAAGCTTCTGTACCGAGGAGGAAATAATCAATACACTGAAAAGACATCTGAGAATTGGAAAAGCATTCAACTGACAATTGAAATCCAGAATATTTAATAAACTAGAAAAAACTCAAGAATAACGAAATGTCATAACTAATCCAATTAAAATGGGCAAATAATCTGAATATACATTTTTAAAGAAACACAAGTGACCAGCAAATATATAAAAATTATTCAATAGCATTATACATCAGGGAAATACAGATGAAAACCACAATGAGATACCATCTCACCCAAATTAAAATGGCTATTATCAGAAAATAAGTAAATACCCAAGGCTGGTAAGAATGTAAAGAAAATGGGATTCATATAATACTGGTGAGAATGTAAATTAACGGAGCCATAATATATAACAGTGTACAAGTTTGTCAGAAAATTAAAAATAAATCTAACGTGTAATTCTGTTATCTGAGTATATCTTCAAAAGAAATGAAATCAAGGATTTAAAAAGTTACATTTTCATTCTCATGTATGAAGCCAGGAATCAACATAGATGTCCATCATAGATGAATAAAGAAAATTATATAAATTTAACCACAAAGAGACATAAAAATACTGTCATTAACAGCCAAACAAATGCAACAGAAGGAAATTATGTTAAGTAAAATAAACCAAATACAGAAAAATAAATTCCACACTTGCTCTCTTTTATGAAGGTTATAAACATTCATGTGAATGTAGGATAATGACTACTAAAGGTTGAGAAACCTACAGGCCATGGTAAAGGGAGATTAGGTGACAGGTATCCAAACACATTTAGGTGGAAGGAATAAGATGTAGTGTTTTACCACATAGTGGGGTGAATATAGTTTAAGATAACCCATTACATATAACAAACGACAGAATTCTTTTCTTAGATAAGACTGAATAGCATTGCATTGTATGGACTTTCTACATTTTATCTATTCAACATCTGTTAATGGACACTTAATACGATATTATGTGAATAGCACTGACATAAATGTGGGAGTGGCGTTAATAAGTCAGCTCTGTGGGAGGACACTACATTGCAAGTTAAGTGTAAAAACTGGGCCAGATGAAAAGGTCAGATACCACTTGATCTCACTCATCTATAGAATATAAAAATGATGAATTCATAAGCTCACAGGACTTTGATAACTAGGGCCTTGTAGGCAGTATGTTTGAGGCGGGAGGGACTGAGAAGATGTTAGCTAAAGGATACAAACCTTGTTTGTCAGGATGGACAGATTTTGAGTCTCAGTGTACAACATGGCGTGACTACAGTTAACAACAATATATTGTATACTTGAAAAGTGCTAAGAAGTGTAAAACAGATAATTATGTGAGGTGATATGTTTTAACTTGATATAGCCATTCACCCAGATACCAAAACATTATGCTATACCACATAAATATATGCAAGTTAATAAATATTTAATTGAAAAAGATGTACCAAGTATGGTAAAATAGTAGCAGTGAATCTAAAGAAACAATGTGAGAATTCTTTATAATATTCTTGTAACTTTTCTATACATCTAAAATTATGTTAAAATAAATACTTAACAGAAAAAAATAAAATAAAATAACATTACATATTTTATGAAAAGTTAGAAGAGAGGAACATGACAGCTCCAAGCATAAATAAATAAGAAGAAAATATTCAATACACTGACTTGATCGGTATATGCTATTTAAATATATTGAAATACCATATTTTTGCCCTGTAAATATATACTATTACCATATGTAAATAAAAGAATAAAATAAAATCAGTTCTTATGTGTTAATCAAAGGCATTTTAAAATGAATGGTTTCCACTCAATATTCAATGCTGAACAGGCTACTTTTACAGCTATCTGCAAAATCTTTTTATCATTGCCGTTTTTTGTTAAAACACCTGGCACATAATAGCAGCTCAACAAATGCTAGTTGTTTGTATGGCTACTGTCATTTCACTTATAAAATGCAATTGACTAAAGACGCAATAAAAAATTTCCAACTGGCCTTAGATAACATGCACTCTTTTAATTAAGAGAATTCTCTCAGGTTATCCCCCTAGGCCTCCCTCATCTGGATTTAGAATCCTGAGAATTGACAGCTTTTCTCTTAGTGCCCTCAAACAGCAGGCATAGAAATGGAAATCCATTCTGCTAGTTTGCCTGGAGCTGCACTTGCTTTTTTTAGTTTCTGGAAATTTCTTGACCAATTTAAGAACTTGGCATTCAGTCATGCATGCCAGAGAACTCTGGGGAGTCATTGGATTCCCCTGGATTCTTCTTTTGATCATTAGACATAACCCTTCTCAGGATTGCCAGTATCATCTTTTTTCCATAGTGGCTTCCTCTGGAGAAACAATGATAATTTAGATCCTGTTTTCTATGGGTTTTCTTTAAACATGATTGGATTCTCAGCCCCATAGTCCTCAGAAGGATCCATGTTACCAAAACCTACTGATAAATATTGACTAGCACAATAAGTTATCTATTACATGACATTTCTGGCTGCATTTTAATCTGCTCAATTGAGAGGAAGTAGTAGAATGAGAAGTAGAAGACTAGTGGGTAGCTCTATCTTCTGATTGGTCCATAACTTTGAGTCTGCTTTTGTTTTCATAGAGACTTCAATTTTGTACCTTAGAGGTGATGGTGGTAGTTTCTTTTTTATTTTATTTATT
>NW_004955431.1:16766135-16767531 GCF_000276665.1 Chinchilla lanigera | reverse complement strand
GGTACCGGGAACCGAACTCACGACCTTGCGCTTGCCAGGCAGGCGCTTTTGCCGCTGAGCTAAATCCCCAGCCCTGGTGGTAGTTTCTGACTCTGTCCTGTCTGATGACCTTTGAAATAATTAGAAATGCTATTTCCTTAGAAAGTGTATTATTCTAGCCATTGATGTCTTTCTTAGTAGTTTTTCAGATTCAAATGAAATGTACATAACATTTTGGGTTTTTTAATGCCTCTGTGATTGTCAATAACTATATTTTGAGTTGCAATCAAATTATGACTCATTAAACATCAGCCTTTTCTTGCACAGTCTTAGATCTACTTCATCCATTTTTTAAAACTCATTTTTAACCCATGGACATTTCCTTCTTCTCCTGGGAAGCTTCCTGCATTAGGTGTGAAAGAGAATTTTTGTGCTATAATGAAAGATAGTGGTAATTTCTGATCATTTATTTTACATTGCCAATTAATTGTTGTGCCAAAAGAGTGCCTTTAAGAAATAGCATTGTATTCCTGGCTAGGTTTATAGAAGGTTAAGCACTTCCATCACATGAAAATGTCTTTGGGGGCCCTATTTAAATGGTGTTTTATTTCTTTTTCGCCCCTTTTACTTTTTTCTTCCATAGGCTAAGATAAGTAATGAAAGTTTATATTTTCATGCTATATAATTTGTACATTTTATATTAAAGTAACTCAAAGATAGTCAATGCAAATTATTTTGAATGTTCATAATCATTTTTGGGGATAAATCATGATTTTATTTGGGGACAAATGTATGATCAGATTTGACAAACATTCAAAAGATGGATTTATTCATCAGTATTTTCTGCTTGTAGAGCACACAGATTCTCAAATATATATATACATTCTTGTTCACTTTATGTAATATTCTGATGATGGTAATTTTTTGTTTTAAAAATAAAAGAATGAAAACACATTAACAAGTAAACAAACATAAACAAAACAACACCCAAACAATAGAAGCAATACAAAATTTCAGACAAGGTGATAGGAAATTAACAACGGTTGTTGTATTACATATTGTTATCTTCAAATTGGTTATGCAGTTAAATAAATATAATCATATAAGAATGATCAAATAATTAAACATTAACTGTTCCTTTCAATAAAGCAAGTCAGTAGTACAACTCTCTTAGCTATCCAATGTATATATATATATTTTTCCCTTCTTTCTTTTTCTCTTTTCCCTCACCCAGTTGTTCTTTCCTTTTGAGCAATTTCTTTCCCTTTCATAATATCTATTGTACCCTTCAGATTTTATTTATTCTTTCAGGTTCTTGCACTATAGAGACAATGAAATGTTTATACATGTGGGTCTGATTTATTTCACTTATGAGTATGGACTCTAGTTGCATCCATTTACCTATGAAAGGCTCAAG
>NW_004955431.1:16737567-16764870 GCF_000276665.1 Chinchilla lanigera | reverse complement strand
TTCTCATGTTCTCCGAGTCCTTATTCAGCAGCTGCTCCTCCGCTGACTCTGGACCTTTCTGGTTCTTAATGACAGGAGGAAAAGTGACCCATTGTGTGGCATGAAACCCCAGGGGTTTCTCTATGTTTGAATGATTCACATACGTCTGTGGGTGGGCCTCTGCAGCTGGTGCATGGTGGGCCAATTGTGTCATTCTTTCTCTGTGTCCTGGTAGTTCTCGACAGCACATGCCACTGCGAGGCTTCCCTAGTGCCAGGGGCCCTCCTCCCAGGTGCCTGCAAGGCGGGGCACCAGCCCAAAGACTGGTGCTCCCACCCCTTAGCTTCCTGGTCAAGGGACAAGTTTATCTTTCTTTATAGCTGAGTAATATTCTATTGTGTAAAAATACCACATCTTTTTTACACATTCCTCAGTTAATGAGCATTTGGGTTGCTTCCACAATATAGCTATTACAAATTGTGCAACTATAAACATGGGTGCACATATATCACTGTGGTATGATCCTTTTAGTTCTTCTGGAAAAATACCCAAAAGGGAAATAGCTCAGTTGAATAGGACCTGTAGTCCTGGTATACTGAGAAATCTCCAGACTGATTTTCACAGTGGTTGCACCATGACGGTTAATTTTATGATAATAATTATGATAGTTAATTTTATGTGTCAACTTCACTGGACTGAGAGATGTTCAGATAGCTCATAAAACATTAGCTCTGTGTTTATCTTCAGGAATGTTTCTAGAAGTGTTTAGTGCTTGAATTAGTACATAGAAGGCTCACAATCTTCAGAAGCAAGCAACGTGCTCAGATACTATCTCTGCCATTTTCTTCCTTTGAAATATTAACCAAATGACTTAATTACTCAGAAACTAATAATTTCTTCATCTAAGGACAGTTGTCAAAAGTAAAAAGCACCAGGCCTAGAGTACACAGCACCTTTTAAGTGATCAACTAATGTTAGTTTCTTGAGAAATATTTCTTGGGAAATGTTGAAAGTATTGCCTGAATTGATATCTGTAGGTTTGAGAAGGTAGTTAAGGCATGAAATAATTGCATTTTTAAGATCAGAACTTTATCATTCTTTAATTTCATTTTGGGAAGGTTTTTTCTTTTCCTTTTTTCATCTTGGCTTAATAAATTATAGAGTAAGGCAGAACTGAGATAGCTGGAAATGGTTTGCTCATTTAAATCATAACCTTCTATTGACATGTGTGATATTAATAAGTCATCTTAGATTATCCTTGTCATATTGAAATAGATGTGGAATATCGAAGTTACCCAAGAGTCTGGATAATTGTAGATGTTCATGGCAATATTCTTTTTTTACAGTTTTTACTTTTTATTAGTACATGTTTGCATTATATACTGGTTACAGGGGCTGGGGATTTAGCTCAGCGGCAAAGCGCCTGCCTGGCAAGCGCAAGGTCGTGAGTTCCGTTCTCAGTACCGGAGAAAAACCAAAAAAACAAAATAAAACAAAAAAATGTTATACTGGTTACATTTCTTGTGAGGAGTTGGTACATGTATATAACACAGATTAATCTTTATTTTCATCTCTTATCTTTCCCCTCCCTCTACCTCTTGATCTTCCTTCACATTTGAACAAAATCAATCACCCTTCTTATTATTATCAATCTTTTACTCAGCTCTTTAATTATATTTAGGTGTCTCCTATAAGAGAAACCATGTGATATTTAAGCTTGCATATCTGATTTATTTCATTTGACAATATGGTCTCAAGGTGTATCTATTTTCCTGCAAAAGACTCAATTTTATCCTCTTCAAGCTCACATGTGCTTAGTAACAATTCTAAAAACTTTGAATTGAATTTCTCCTTAAATATACATGTGCTGAAACTTTGAAAACAAAAGAATATTATTACATAACAATGCACTTAGAAAGTTAATCAAAATCCCCAAATATTTCAAAACCTAACCTAAATCATACCTCAATTTTTTGATATATTTTTAACACCAGAAAGAACAGTTCTTTAATCTCTTAATCAAATTGCTTGAAGTTTCCATTTCTAAATAAATGGAATGATAATAAATAATGAGCTAAAAATAGAATACATCCAGTTAAGGGGAAAAGTGGAAATTTAATGGAAAACAAATGTGAATTTGAATAAAATGAAACATCACTTATCCCCTTTGATTTTCAGCTCCAAGCAAATGAAGCGCTAATGTGGTAACCAGTCAAGGTGCCCTTAACTGAGTTGCACAGCATTGAGCTCTTCATCCATGGCAAGTAGGCCAAACTCACTGAGGAATTAAGTGAGTGCCGGGGAATTTGACGTTTGCTTACCAGACCATGACTGCCTATGCTGGCATACACTTTCCCTCCAAAGTCATCTTAACTTATTTCATGCTGCCATTATTTCTTCCTTACATGGTCTGAGAACATGTAATTCTGGTTAACACATGGAGTAATTGATTGTGGTTGATTGGAACACTTTAGCAGTTGATCAAGGAAGAGCTTAGTGTGTGTCAGAACTGGGTGAGGTCCAGTACGGTCTTCATTCTGAAGATAATTGTAGAGTTGGGGCAAAAGGAGTAATTTTTTAGTAAGCAATTCACAGCAGATCACAAAATTTAAATAATGACCCCTACAATGTCATTGAGAAGCTCAATGCAGTGGGCAGTGCATGCAATATCAATCTTAAGAATTAGGCTTTAATATGAAGTCTACCACCCATTTGTGCTATAGCTCTGCATAAATTATCTTCCATTTTGCTCCTTCATCTTGAAAATGGATAGACAGAGGAAAGAAAGGTCAAGGCAATCTCTACGAAGTTGTTGTATAGGGGCTGGGGATTTAGCTCAGCAGCACAGCGCCTGCCTGGCAAGCACGAGGTTGTGAGTTCAACTCCCTGTACCAGAAAACAAACAAACAAACAAACAAACAAAAATCATTGTATATACTTAACTGTCTATCCACCTATGTTTTCTTTCTTGATGGAAAAATTGTTCAGTAGCCTGAGTGAGTCACTAAAATGAAGTTAGGATTTGTCAAAGTACGGGCCAATAGGAATGGGAAATTGTGCAAGTGCATCTGGCTAAGATAGAGACCAAATCTTCCAACTTTCAACTTTTATCCCTTTCCTGGCACATACACAGGTCTTGTACATGTGGTACAAATGGATTAAAACTGATAGCCATGTTTCACTAAAAGGAATATATCACACTACATTTCACTTTTTTTTTTTATTTTAAAGATAAAAGGAGGGAAACATTAACAGACATACAACATTTTACAACATATCACAAGCACAATACAGACAACACAGAGTTACAAACAAAGTGGTAGGGAATTAACAATGGTGGTTGTATTACATATTGATATCTTCAAAGTGGCTTCTCGTGAAAACAGATATAAACATGCAATACTGGTCAACCAAAGACTCATTGACAGTTTCTTTCAGCATAGAAATAGAAGACAGAAGAACAACCATGTTAACTATCCTGTATATACATACATACAAAATTTCTCCTTCTTTCCCTTCTCTTTTCCCACATCCCAGAAGCCCTTTACTCTTCATTGGTTTCCTACCATTTCACAGTGTCTATCATACCTCCGAGTTTAAATTAACTCTTTCAAGTTTTACACTAGTGACACAATGCGGTGCTTGCACATGTATGTTTGATTTATTTCACTTATGAGTATGGTCTCTAGTTGTGACCATTTAAATATGTTTTGGGGAATTAATTAATTGACTCACAAATCTGTGAACTTAGGAGGAGTCAGGGACCCTCAATGGAGAGGCAGTGCTGTATGAAGTCTGTGCTCCTCAATAGCCGTCATTTTTTGAGGCAAACAAATTTGCCCATAAGGGTCATATGGTAGTTTTTATTACCTGTGTATTGAAGTATTACAAATATGTTTAAATTAAGATGAATACTATGTGTGAATATTTTAATGGATTTTGATAAAGCACAAATGCGTGCAACCAGCATCTAGATAAAAAAGGTAGAATATTACTAGTACCCTCAGGCCCACCCAGTCACTAACCTCCACGTACTATGCAAAATACTAAGACCAGATTAGTTTTGCCTGTTTGGTATGCTTGCATCAACAGAATCAAACAACATGTACTCTCTGTATCTGCTATCTTCCTCTCATTATTATTCTTGTAAAATTTATTTACGTTCTACATGTCTTGCTGAGAACATATATCCAAGTTTCTGCTAGGTGTATACATTAAGTTGAATTGATGTGCTATAGGGTTAAGCTTTAGTAGCTACTAACTATAGCCAATTTCCCAAACACAACATGTGTAGTAACATACATGGAGCAACTAGAAATTTTGCCTAGGGATGATGGACAGTAAACTAGTTGCTTCACATTGGTACCAACATTGCCTTCTTCATTTTAGCCATTCATGGATTTCTGGAAATATTATTTTGTGATGTTAATTTCCAATTCTCTGACAACTAAACATTTGAGCAAATTCTATGTTTTATGTTTATTATCCTTTAGGGGGTGTTTAGCTATATCTTTTGAACATTTCCCCCAATACATTTATTATAGTGTTTTACTGATTTGTGGAAAGTTTTACACACTCTCTTTTGCTGCAGAAAATGCATTGAAAATCTCTACTCTCACTTTTGTCACTTGCTTCTTTGTACTTTAAATGGTGTCATTTACTAAATAAAACTCCTACATTTTAAAATAATCTAATAAAATTTTCTCCCTTTATAGTTAGTGCTCTTTATGTCTAGTTTAAAAATTCTTTGCCCAGCCTAAGATTATATTTTTTGTGGTATTGTTAACCTGTTTGTTTAGATTTTCACTATATCTGAGATTGATTTTTCTTATGGTGTAATGCATGACTAAGGGCAGACTTGTTTTTCCTAACGTATATGTGTTTGATCTATCCTTTGAAAAGATCATTCTTTCTCTTAGTTTCCTCTTTTCTTTTGGTTTCCTCTCTGCCACAAATAGAGTGACTATATATGGATGAGTCTATTCCTAGATTATTATTTGGATCTTTTGATCTACTTGTCTTTCCTCACCAATGCTACACTATTAGTTAATGTAGCTTTATTATAAACCTAGTTTCTGGTAAAGTAAGTCTTCTGACTTAGTAATTGCTTGTGATTTTCTTAATCCTCTCCTTTTCCCATGAATTCTAAAATCAGCTTGTTGATTTCTATTAAGAGATGATTTTTGCTGGGATTGCATTGACTAAATAGTAGTAAGTTTATGAGAAACTAACATTTAAATAGTAAATCTTCTAATCCATGAACATGGTATATCTCACTTTATTTAGTCCTTCTTTTACTCTCTCAGTATACTTTAAATGATTAATCTGCCAGGTGTGTTAGCACATGCCTATAATCCCAGCACTCAGAGGGAAAGAGATATCTGTGAGTTTGAGGACAGCCTGGTCACATAGCGAGTTCAAGGCCTAGCAGAACTACATAGTGAGACTCTGTCTCAGAAAAATAATTCATGTATCTTTTACATATTTCATTAAAGTCAGACATAGTTGTATTGATGGTATTATAAATAATTTTATATTTGGTTACTGCTAGTATTTAGAAATTAAAATTATTTTTATCTAGGATCTTGCTAAATATACTATCAATTTTAATATTTAATACAGATTAATTTGGAAATTAAAGGTGATATATGTTACTCAGGGAATTTTAAAAAGCTGTATAAAGAGATGAGCTTTCTAGAGCAATGTTTTAAAAAGGCAGTCAAAAGAGTTTAAATTCTGTCTTCTGCCTTCTGTGAGGCGGGTAAGTCATTCAACTTTCTTGTCTGAACAGCAGAGATAACGATGCTACAAACCTCAAGGTTCCTATTGGCACATACTAAAATAATGTTAAATGTTTGCCACAGGGCTTTGTAGGCTGGGCTGTTGACTCATTAATGTAAGCTACTAGATTGTTATTTGACTCAATTAAGGTAGGCTCTTATAATTATTAAAGGTTGTTTGACATCTAATACTTTTAAGAGTCTATGCCTCCTGTTGGCCATATTGATTTCCTTAAAATATTTCTGATATTGTAGAATCAGTCAAGAAGTAAAATCCTGCTAGGTGATGAAAATGTTGCACACATCCATTTTCAGACTAGTATATTTGTATGGGGAACAGGGAAGCCTCCTACAGAGCACTGTTACCTTCCCCTCTTTGCCATTTGTCCTTTAAGTCTGTGGTGACGATAGTAAGGTATTTTAAAATCTGGCTTCTATCTCCTTAGATATGTATCTCCTTAGATAACAGTCCTTGCCTTACCTTGTGTTATGGTTTGTGTCTGGGTATCCCCGCAAAGCCTCATGCGGCCATGGGGCAGGCTTTTAGAGTTTGATGGATTATGGGTGTGAGAGCTACACCCGCCCTAGGGTGGATAGTTTGCATATGTAAGGGAGAGAAAGAGGGTGCTTCTGGCCATTTCCACCCTGGTGTGTGCTTGTTGCTTAGCTGTGTTCTGCTGCCATGAGCTGTAGCCCTCTGCCATGTGCCATTCTGCCTTGTAATCTGCCAAATATGGACTGAAACCTCCACAAACTGTAAGCGAAATAAACCTTTCCTTCCTTAATTTTGGGTGTCAGATATTTTGTCCCAGCTACGAGAGGAAAGTAACCAAGACACCTTGGTCTTATTTCCTGAAGTAAAAACTAATTTTGGACTTGTAATTTCCTTGCTACTTAAGTGGCAGTCATAAGAATTCCCATCAAGAGAGAAACCCAGGGCTCACTTTCTAGTTAACTATTCCTAGGACCAAAACCATTCATCCTGCAGTCTTTACTAATCTAGACAGAATAAATGCATAAGATTCATAAGGAAAGGAGATCTGAAGTTTAAAATATAAGAACTAAATTGTTTCTGTTACAAATTCTAAGTTTATTGTAAGTTCAGACCTAACATGGGTGTGAGATGAAGGTGCTGTGTATGTAGTGTGTGTGTGTGCACATGTGTGCATGCATGTGCACACCTGTGTGTTGATGGATCAGCCTCTATTGATATGAAAATCAACTGTAATGATGTCATAGAATCACTCTTTTTGTACACTCAACTCTTTTTGTAAAAGATCTAGTTTAATCCTGTTTTCTGAGCATTTGCTTAAAGTATGCAGGCATACTGAAGAGCAAATCACAACACTCACTCCTTGAAACAAATTTTAAGAGATTTCATAGATGTCTCTTAGCCCTAATAACTTTATTATATGTGCATACAAAGAGGAACTGTATGAATTATGTAGACAATTCTGGAGTGAAAAAAATGACAACCCAAGGTAATTTCCTTAAGAGACCACTTCCTTTGTATATAGTGAACTCAAGTTCTGTTACAGCTTTAACTCATTTTTGATTAGGTTGTGAATGAATTCAATCAACTAGCAAGAGTTTTATATATAGCACAAAATTAATGCAGCAAAAACTAAGATTTTGTTTTTGAAATCTAGGTAAACTAAGGGATCATAAATTAGCTAGCCTCTGCTGGGGTTGAGAAAATAAGTAGATTTACTCTTTTTTTTTTTTTTGGGGGGGGGAGTTTTCTCCGGTATCGGGAACCGAACTCACGACCTTGCGCTTGCTAGGCAGGCGCTTTTGCCACTGAGCTAAATCCCCAGCCCCTAACTCTTAAAAATAAAGCTTTACTATGATAAAATCAGTATACCATACAGTTCACTATTTAAAAAAAATAAGTCAATAGTTTTTAATATAGTCACAGATATGTGCAACCTTCACAAGCTTAAAACATTTTCCCCATCAGAAAAAGAAACTCTGTGTCCCCATTTTCCACCTCCTCCCCTCTTCTCTGCAGCTACTAATATTTCTGTCTTTATAGATTTCTTTATTCTGGACTTTTGCATGAATGGAATCACATAATATGTGGACTTTGGTAACTTGTTTTATTCACATGGCAAAATGTTTTGAAGACTCACCCAGGTTGTAGCATATGTCAGTACTTAATTCCTTTTTATTGCCAAGTGATAGTCCATTGTATGAATATACCATATTTTGCCAACCTGTTTGTCCTTTAATAGACATATAGATTGGTTCTATATTTGGTTATTATGAATAAGGCTGCTATAAACAAATGTTTGTGTTTTCTTTTGTGTATATATATATATATATATCTAGGAATGGAATTGTTGACTAACATGGTAACATTGTGTTTAATAATCTGAGGAATTGCCAGACTGTTTTCAAAAGCAGCTATATCATTTTACCTTCCTGAGAGGCTTATGTTTTTGAAAAGATCTCAGAAAGTGTTTGTTTTAAAAACATACAGAAACACATAACCTATAGTATAGCTGAAATGTGTTTGCAATCAGCCAACCATATTTAATAATTATTTTTATAGAGAACATGAAACTGAGAGACAGAGTTGATTACTGAACTTCTGAAACACAACGTGTCTCTTAACTGGAAACTCCTTGGGTCTGGGTGAGATGCCCGTGACAGCTCCCCCCTCCAGCCAAATGCTTCTGAGAAAAGTACTCATGGCTTAAATTAGATTAGAATGTTCCAGAACTAATGAATTAGGACATGAACTCCCCATTTCACATGGGCCTTAGGGGGAGAAAGCTAATACCTTTTATCAGAGAAATAAACTTTCAAGATGAGCTGGGGAAACTTTGGGCCAAATGTTATCCTTATGCTAAGATTCCACTTACGCTCAAGATTTTTTTGAATTGTGGTTTGGAAGCATTATTGCTTTTGGGTATAAAGGAAGTACTTAAATTTAAAAAGTGTGCAGTGGGAAGAGGGTCTGATACATAATATTTGCAGCAGGAAGGAACATTGCAACTCAAACTGAGGCTCCAACCCTTCCAAGGACCAAGAATGTTCATTATGTTTGACTGAAATGAGGATCGTGTCTTACGTTTTTTAAGACACAAAAAGGGAAGGTTTAGAGATCAAAGGCATTTGCCTTGTGCTTGTTTTTCTTACTGCATTTTAAAAAATTATAATGGTTTGTTCTTGGATATTTTCATGTCCTAGGAGATGATAAATTATTTATTTTCTTTCCTTCAAAAATCACCATCTCATATGATGAGAAAATTGGTTTCCCTCTTGTTTTGTGTTTAGGTGAGAGATGTAAATGTGGCAGATTATTCTAGAATTTTTTCCTTTGTGTGAAGAGTAAATTATGTTCCCAATGAGTCTCTTCACTATTAGTTAAAGTTGATTAGAAGTGAAGTGCTGCAGGAGAGATGCACTCTCATTGGCATACAGCATGGATTACAATTTCACTGCTCTTTAAAGCAATTGTTTCTGTCACATTTCTTCAAGAAACATGTTCGAAAGTGATGCTATAAAAGAAGATAGGAGCCTTTTCAGATTTTTAAACTCAACTTTTTTTTATGTCCTCTAAATGATACATTTTAAAGGAAATATCTTCGTATCATCTAACACCACGAAGTCATCCACTGCAGAAATCTGCATCTTTGTGCAGTGCTGTGTTAGTTAAAACTGCATATTTTTCTTCTTTGACATTCAAATCTTCTGCTACTATGGCCAGAATACTACAAGAGTAAAAGGAAAGTGTTTATTGTTCTCACGCTGCCCAAAGTCAGCAGGAAAATTTTGAGGCCTACAATCTGAAAGTAGGCCAGTCTCCCCACAGGCTTCTCATTAGGCTGGTATAAAGGGCTCATGCCGGGGCAAAGCTAGGGATCAGAGGGACAGATTCTAAGTGGTACAGAGGCAACCAGAATAAATCCACTTTTTTTTTCAGTACTAGGGACTGAACCCAGGGGCTTGCACATGCAAGGAGCTATACCCTACCTCACATTCATATTTTTTATAATTACACATACATTATAGAAAGGCTCTTACTCAAGAAAAAGTTCTTTCATTTCTATGTGATATTTTACTTGAATATTTCTGTATTTCTATACTATATACGTTGACTTGTTTAAGCGAAAGAGAGAGAGAAAGATAAAGATGGTTTCCTGACCCCCATCTCTGGTGTGCACTTATCCTAGGCTTTATGTTTTTAAGTAGTGCCTGAAGCATCTCCAACAATAAGGCTTCTGTCCTTAAAAGAGTGTATTTTTCATTACATTTGGGGGAATTTTTATAACATTATAAGTTAATGATTGCTAAAATTTGTTTAATTTCTGATGTGAGTTAAGTTCTACATATATGTCTATCCATTAAAACACAACTAAAGTGTAAGTATCTTTATTTATGCCACTTGTTAGATCATGATACAGATGATCAGACAGATCAGGATCCTTGGGTAGAGTAAAATGGGCAATAAATTACAGTGTGACAACCCTGACCCCCAAGTGGATTTTCCCAGTGGTTCTCTGATACTATTAGACAATTAGTCACCAAAAACAATCCAGCTCATTTATTCTATCAAAAGGAAATGATAGTCCAAAGAGTGCAATGAGGTATTTGGCTCTTTAGACCTATGTCTTTCCAACTCCCAAATCACTTTATCTTTATGTTTGCACAGAGATACTACATGTTGAGTCTCTCATTTTAAATCTATAATTAGTATAAAGAAAACCGTGTCAAAACTTTGAAGGCATTTTCTTGTGAAGCAATCAACTCTTATTCCTAAAAATGTTCTTTGGATTTAATCAGGTGAAAATGTAAGACTGATTTTGAGGGTACCTTGGTATAGCTCTTGGAGGGGAGAGGGTTGAGCAACCCATCCCCAGAAGTGTCACCATGACTCATGATTAATTGGTTCAAGCATCAAAAGGTCTGCAGCTCCTTCACCCAAATTTCCTAATGGAGCAACATGGGGAGGTAGGGTTGAATGGTTTGATTGCTCAAACTGGAAGTTTCTCGGGAAGAGCAGTGAGCCTGAGAAACTTGGCTCAATAAAAGATTGTTTGTGATTTTCCTATAGTCTTCAGGCCTTTTACAACTAGTGCATTTCATTTTCTATAGGATCATTTAGCTTTCACCATTACAGGGGTAAAATTAATGCTATATTAATGAGGACCCTTTCTATTTTAAGTGACAGAAAATACAGTCTAAACTAGGTTACGCAGAACAGGGTTCACTGAGGTGATGCCTTCAACAGCATGGCTCTTCAAGTCATTGACGTATTGCTCATCCCATAACACCAAAAACCGGTTTCTTTCTACTCTTCACTTTGCATTCTTGCTGTGTTAGCTCCATTGAGAGATTTTTTTCCTTCTTAAGGGTAAGATGGTGGCTGCTGCTTAGGATTATACACCAAGGGGAAAATTCTGCTTTCCGAGTAACTGAAATAAAATTCTAGAATCATGTCTCATTGTTTAATATGCCCATGATCTGAAACAGTCACCCACCAGGACCAACTTTCACCTTCTGATTTCTGGAAGACCAATAGCACCATGCAGTTAAGAAAGAAGAACCTGTGTTGGAAGGCAACTGAGGTTGCCTAATAGACTGTCATTTTTATATGCTCTGAGGTAAGTTAACTTATCTCTCTAGGATGCATTTCTGCTCCATATGACATGGGGGGGGGCTAGATTATACTGTCATTATTATATGCTCTGAGGTAAGAGCATATAGAGTGTCATTATTATATGCTCTGAGGTAAGTTAACTTATCTCTTTAGGATGCATTTCTGCTCCATATGACATGGGGGGGCTAGATTATACCTGACAGAGGTCCCAGTTCTAACATGTACATTTTTCATTAGTGAAATGTTCTCTAATTTGAGAGTTGAAGAACTCCAATTATAGTACCTGCAAAATAATCCAAGGTTTTAATTAAAGATCAGATGAAACCATAGAGCAATGGAACCTAGAGGCAGAGGGAAGGGCAGCTGGATTAATTGTATTCCAAAAGATGTAAAATTTGGAAAAGCGACCTAAGTAAATGAAACCAGAGGCCATTAATAAAAGTTTGATAAAATTCTGAGCAGCTTTAAAGTAATCATTCATTACAAAAATATTAGAAGACAGTGAGTACTAGCCATTAAAAACTGGTTAAATGATCACATAATTTCAAATGATTAAAAATTAATATTTCCATGAACTGTGTCATTATCATAAAGAGTTAGGTCTCCAAAGTGCTAGAACTCAGTATTCACCATAAAGTTTCTTTAGTTATCTGGACGTACATCGTTCATGATGAGTGAACGCGTGCCTCACATCATCTGGAAAAGAAAAAATACTTCTTTGAAATCTTTATTGTGTGACAATCTGCATCTTGTCACTATTGGTTCTGCCTCTGCTATCCAATTTAGTCCTTTAAAACAAGAAATCTTTTCTCTTTCGCTTGCCTGTGTTTTCTAGATACATGAGTACAGTCTTCCTCAAATAGCTCTCTGGGCACCATCACCCCTGTAGATCCTTCCTTCCTTCTAAAAACATTCTTTTCCCTTAACTGCCTAGTTCTCCTTATTGTCCTTCACAGACATGAGCCTTTCTTCTAGTCCCTGTTACACACGTTTCTTCTCTTGCTTATCCTCTAATGTTGCTGTTCCTCAAGCTGCTGTACTAGACCAACTTTCCACCCCAAATTTTAACTGCCACTGTATAACTATACTCCCTCCTATGGTTTTAATTATCCTGAATTTGGGGGACTCCTACAACCAATTTTAATCCTACTCAAATTTCTTCTGAATTTCATATGTATTTACTGTATTTGTTTACTTGAACATTTTGTGAACATTTACTCCAAATACACAAAACTGAAGTCATAACTTCTCTTTCTTCTTAACCACACTGACCTGGCTATTTTCATCCAGGCTTCCCTACCTTAGTAAGCGTATCCACTTTCTAACTGGCCAAGTAAAAACCAGGAATCCACTGCTTTTGCTTCTTTCTCCACTACATCCAGTCAGTACCATACATTGTGAATTCTGTCTCTCATTTCTCTCCTAGAGTTGTGCATGTTCATCTCCTGATTATCAGTAGTTAACCCAGAGCCATCCTCTCCCACCTATAGCTCTTCAGGAATCTCCATGTTGGCCTCCCTGTTATCATTCCTTCCCTTCTTCCACTCCCTCAACTCTTCCCTTTCCCGCTCCCTTACAGTGTTTATTTCACTACTGTGCTGGAAGAAATGTGGAACTTTTCTTATCCCTGGATCATAATCACCAGTGGGGGCCTGTTGTTCACATAAAAATTCTGTTCTTCACGTCTTTCACAATACATTCTTGCTTCCACTGCCAGCTCCAGGCATCCAAATGCGGGAACCACTGTATAAATAAACGGAATTGACTGGTGCCAAATTTAAACACACCAAAGGGGTTGAGGAAATATTTTACATATTTTACTAAAAGTAACAGCACTTAAAAATCATATTCTAATGAAATTTGATTAAAACATAGCATTTTAAGGGCTTGTTTCCTCGGGCAATGAGATTATGACAAGTCATCCTTCTTTACTTGACAGTGATTCTCAAAATTTGGAGTATGAAAGACATCAACCAGAAAGTTTTCAACAGAAAGAAACCCTTCCAGTATCCAGTCATAAATATTCTCATTCAGTAGATTCTTAGGTAGGACTTAGGATTCTGCTTTTTCAATAAGCCTGCAAAGTGACTCTCTTGCAGAAATCACAGTTTGTGGCAGTGACAAGGGACTCAATATTGTCCTGTTTTTTCCAGAGAGGGGTCCAGCCCTGACAGTGTAGACATCACTGAAATGAACGTTTGCCTTAAGCTTCTTTTTATCCCACTCTTTCATCTTTCATGTGTGCTGTAACTAGTTTTCCTGGACAAGAGCTACATTCCTTAGTATGTCAGCTCTATTTCTGTCACAGGGTGCACTTTGTTAAGGTCTGCTACTCCTGGAGTGCTGGCCTCTTCCTCCTGGCACATAGCCTTTGTTCCCCTTTCTCAGGATAAAGATGGTTTATGAAATGCATAATACAGCTCTATGATGATATACTTACTCTTAATCCTATCTTCAGCACATTATGAAGTGAAATTTCCCTCTGTTTCTCTCCCTGTTGGTCATTAATCTGGCAAATAGTAAAGTCTTTTCTATGCTCCCAGTTCTGTGATGGGCATAGGTGGATCTAATAATAAGTCAGACTGGATCCAGTGGCAGAGGCAACCAGGAAACAAAAGCATTGCCTAGCACATTTTTAATGACACTTGTGGAAATGCTACAGATAGAAAAATATAGCGTGTTAAGAACAGCAAACCCCATGAAGGACGCACACAAACACACCCAACCCCTGCGAGATTTCTCTTCTTCGGTTTCTGCAGTCTTATAGAGACAAAAGAGTTGCTTTCACTGAGACACTGCATGATGCTAGATTTGGCAGTTGATTAAGAATACTGTTAGCTGCACGGGGTTGTCCTGAGCCTTCAAATATCCTTCAATATTTAAGGAGAAAATTTAGATGATGGCACTTTTCTCACATTTAATTTAAAAGAAATGACACCCAACAGAACTGCTTTTCTGTTGTAATAATCTATAAGACAAGGAAAACATCTTTAAAGAAAGTTTAAATCTATACTAGCCAGTGCATGTATTGTTTTACCCGCCTAGAAAAGAGCTTTTATTATCTGCTGTGGAATCTTCCTCTTCCACTACACAAAGCTGCAAAAAGGCAGGTGGACTGCATGTGTGGTTACACACTCAGGGAAATATGGTGGGGTATTCTTTTCTTATTCCTCCGGCCTGGTATCATTTTCAGCTTTCATGGTTCACAGTGAGGTCTCCTGGAGTTGACCCCTCTCCATTCCAAAGAAAAGAGTTGTATTTTGGAGATGCAGTGACTTCGTATGGTTGGAACCACATCTTCACAACTAAATAGTAATAGCAATAGTGATTATGATGTAATGTGTCATGCTTAGGTTCTTTTCGTGAACACTTTCACTTTGCTGGGGACTCTGCATCACCTACAGGTGTGTCCCAGGCTGAGCAGCATGGTTGCAGCTGGGGCTGCTATGAGAGGCTGTAGCAGCAACTGTGCTTGGGACCTGGTCTGCAGCAATGGCTCTTTCTTGGTCGCTGGCTGGCTGCCAGTCTCAGTGAGTGGGCACGCTGATTTCTCAATGCAATGCTTTGCCGGAGATGGTATCAAAGCTATCAGAAGCAAAGAACTCTTTCATCTCTCTTTCCTCGTATATATTCCGGGAGGATTCAGCAGGGAGTACATGAGCAACAAAAGGCAGATTTAAAACACGTACAGAGAGTTTCTGATCTTAATTGTCTAAAGCTGATATGCACTATTGATTTAAGTGTTAGCTTTAGGCTGCACATTACTTAGAATAACTTACTACCTTTCCTGTTGAGTCTATTTTTCTCTCTCTAAATTACTACAAAATTCATATCTGAAAGACAATTTGGGGATCTAGAGAAGTCACTGATTTTTTTTTCTGGGAAATTTACTAATAACTTATGGGTAGTTATGTGTTAACTATAACAGTGAGGTAGCTCTGTAAGTTAAAATATGCAAAACATTTTTTAATGGAAGCAGCAGTATTTTATTGTTCAAGAATCTCTTGGTTAAAAGAAATAACAAGCCAAATAATGTGGGCTAAACCAAAAGATGCGTTTATTGCAAAACCCAGGAACTGAAAATTCCATCAGGTGTGGCTAGACCCAAGAATCCAGGGTTTAGTCTGTCTCTTTCCATATGCTCACTTTCTTTCATTCTTGTTGTCTCTTTACTGGGCACAGGGTAACTCTTGACAGCTCAGGCGATCACATCCTTACAGCTATCAGATGCAGCTTTCTGAGTAGTCTGACTCGGATTGGGCTGACTTAGGCAACATCTCTAATCTTTGGGACCAATTATTGTGGTCAAGCAGATTGTCAGGCCTAAATCACAGGACTACCCTCAAAAATGAAATGGACACAACCTTAGTGAATCAGTGCCACTCAACATAGACAGAAACTTCAGGATGTATCATTACCCAAAGGAAAACTAGGTTGCCATTTTTAGAGGACAGCAAAATGAATGATGCATAGACAAAGTAGTTCATGTCATTAATCATAGAGCACCCGAGAACCTCTTCTTGCAAGGTGTCTTTCCAAGTCTTGCCTTGGCCAACTGGGCTTGTGTCACCATCTCTTCTTTTACACTGAGCTTTATTACCCAACGTCTGCTTCCTCATTCTATATCAGGTAGCTCCTTATTTCCTGCCCTCAGCCTCCACTTTCATCACTCTGTCCTATTTTCTCTTCTGTTTCTTGTGCATCTTGGGTGTAGCTCTCTTTCCTCTTCTTTGCTCAACCCTGCTCTTAGCTCCCTTCTCACAACCCACACAGATATCATTGCTCCTTCTCTGCTTCCCGTTGCTCTACAGGAAGAGCTGTCACGTTAGACTCTGGTTAACTATACTACAGTACTTGGTTTTCCCCAGCTAGTCTATCTGTTCCTTTGAGCTGTATCTTTTGTATTTTTACGTAATTAACTGGTTAAATCATACCAAAATGGTGCTTTAAGATATTTTCTTATGGAAATAACTGTGTTCAAAGGTACCTTAGAAGACTTCCTAGGTAACTAAGTGAGCAAAGTGCTTTATATACATTATTTCATCTATGTCTCACAAAATCCTGTCAGAACTCATATTTTTATTATCTTTCCACTCTACAAATGAGGAAACTAATGTTCAGAGCAGTTATGTATCTTTCCCATGACTTTCCAGCTAACAAATTCCAAAACTATAATTAGAATCCACATCTGTTTGATTCCAAAGTCTGAAACTAGTCTAAAACTGTTTCCAAATGGGTAGTTGTTCAAATTTCAAAGGATGCACTTAAAATGTGCTACTTCCTCATTATGCCCAATCCCGTGCTATCCTCATTGGCAATAAATCCTAATATCTAGACATAGAATTTTCCAAAGCAGTAGATTAAGTGCAGAGGTATCCACAGTCCCAATTTTTAAACACCTTTATGCTTTACATGTAATTGATTGGCTCCAGGTCAGCTGACACAGTCATGAGCACCCTGCTCAAATGATAGAGAATTTTTTTCTGTATTAAAAGTTCACACTAAATTTGACACTACTGTATTTCCAAAATGCACGGCCTCCCTAGAGATCGTATTTGCTTTCATACGTAAACTGGATGCAATGTGACTTGCATCCAGTAGGTGGCACTACACTTTCCCCTCTTGGCTATGGCTGTAATTGGATAGGGAGCTCTTCTGTTACTAAGCAACCCAGGAGAAGGACTCACAGAACGTTATTACATGGCTTCCTACAAGCTAAATCATTCTAGATGGAAAAAGTGTCTTCTCCCAACTTGCACCCACCCTTTCCTCACCTAAGAGAAAAGCCTTATGAATCACATACTGGTACTCAGGTGCAACCAGACCAGAGTGGCAGTCTCCATAGACCATGTTTCCAACTCCAGGCTCTTTGGCATATAGATTGCCTGAGCTGCTGGGCGTGGTGGACAGTAAACCTATATAGATGTATTACAAGGGTTTAAAAGGAGAAATGCCTCACACTTCAAGTCTGGACTGGAGTGGTAAGCTGTACTGGGAAATGTTTTTCTCTGTGTATTCAGGGCAGTTCTTTACCTGCATGGGGGCCAATAACTAGCTACTCAGCCAGCATTTTCTAAATCTCTTCCAATAACCCAAATCATTCCAGGAGCTAACAGGGATATAAAAGTGGAAATAGCATGGTTCTTATATTCCCGGTGTTTACCAGCTACAAATAAGGAATCTAGTGCCCATTGATTCAACCAGTACCAGTTGGGCACCTACTGAGACACTGAGAATATGGTGCTGGATTGCAAGGGAATGTTTTCTGCCCTAGTGGAGCTAGCATTCAGGTGGAGTATTAAACAAGCAATGACACAGCACTAATATGCTATCAATTGTCAGAATAGAATAACAAATGCTATGGGATATAGGGAAAGATGGTTTGGGAAAGGATGAATTGTGCAAGGCCTTCTGCAAGAGATTATTTTAAAGGAAGAGCTGAAGGTGAGTTGTAATTAAGTGGGTACCATGGAGAAAGAGGAGACAAAAACATGTATAGAGTACATGATGGCCCAGATACAGGGTGGGATTAGGTACCTTGAAAGGCCTGAAGAAAAGTCTGTGAGGCTGGAGCTGATTGGGGGGCAAGGAGAAAAGTAAAAGAGATAGGACTGAAAAGATTGACAGGCAGGGCCAGATGGTATAGAGCCTTGTATGTCACTTCAAGAAATTTACAATGTATTCAAGTACGAAGGCAACCACTGATAATTTGGAAAAGAGTAGCATCATAACACGATAGGTTCATTTGTTTATTCAACAGTACTTATTGGATGCCTGTCATGTACCAGTGTGTAGGGTGCTCAAAAGTGTAAGAGAGATATAAATTACAATGAAAAAATTTTAAAGTAATTCTGATTCAATGAGGGAGCTGATAAAGTTGTCCTAGAATGAACAAATCCATTTGTAAACCAAAAGTTATTTCAGGATCTGTTTCAGGCTCAAAAGATTCATGGGTGGATTAGACATAGCTGCCACCTGCATGACTATCACGTATTATTGCTACAGCAAGGGTGAGAGCATCTGCAGATGGGAGGACAAAGAGTCACAGTCAACCAAAAGACCTGCTTTAGAGGACAGAGAATGTGGCCAGGGGAGGCAAATCTGAACAAGTGGCCATGTTCTTTAGTATTTTATTTTCATGCTCATGGTCCCATTATTTTGAAAGAACTGTTTGTACCCCAATAAAAGGAACTAAGAGTCCATGGAAGAACTGCTGATTCCAGATCTGAGCAGAAAATTTACAAATCAACATGGGTAATTTTTCCATTCCAGATGGCACAGACATAGTGAGAGACCAATAGTGTCATATCAAAAGGACACACACACTAGC
Source organism: Chinchilla lanigera (assembly GCF_000276665.1). NCBI lineage: Eukaryota > Metazoa > Chordata > Mammalia > Rodentia > Chinchillidae > Chinchilla > Chinchilla lanigera. The sequence continues at coordinate 16,746,173 of NW_004955431.1, read as the reverse complement.
TTGAAGGGGCTCTCAATAACAAAAGATAGGAAAACCTGAACATCAAAATAAGTAAGTTTTGGTTAATATAAAAACCTCAGTGAGTTTATAAATATCTGCAGTGAAAAGGATACCCCACCCCTACTCGGCTAAAAAAATCTCAAAGACACACTGATCCATATTGGAAGTAATTTCTCACTCTGAAAAAGGTAATTAAGGGTAAATAATTAAACCTTCTCTGTTTCTTGTATCCCAATGTGACCAAGTAGCTGCGGTTACCAAAATGTTTATGAAAGAATTGCTCCTAATAAATGAGGAAAAATTGAAGAAATGACAGAACTGAAAAATCACCATTTTTGCAGCTTCTAATGAAATAATTAAGCAAAGATTATTGATGAATAAAAACATGCAACAAATGCACAGAGAATTTTTCAACAGAGGGATCAGGTTCCTTCCACTGACTCCACTGATCAATTTAAGCCAAAACTTCTTCCACAAGACCCAAAGGTGAAACGTATAATACCACCCATGAGGTATCCTTAGGGGTAGAAAGGTCAAACAAATTTGGACATAATTGAACCAACAGAGCTAAAGCTTTGTTTACAGGAAATAGCACTGTAGATAGGTTAAATTACAACATGAACAAACAAGCAGAAAAATCAAGAATATGAAATTTTCTAAACCATTTTCTTCAGCTAGATAATAGATTGAAAAATAAAATGATGGCAGAGTCACTGCTCTATATTCAAGGATTCTAAGGGAGATCACCAAATGTGATGTGTAGATCTGGGTTGGATACTGTTTTGAACAAGTCAACCATTAAAAGACACTTTTCATAAAATCAGGAAGTGTGGATATAATGAATAAAGACAGCAATGAATTTTTTTTTGTTAGGGTTGATAACTGAATTATGGTTGTACAAGAAAATGTCTATATTTTGTAGAAACGCATGCAGAAGTATAGAGGAATGCAGTAACATGAAGTCTGAGATTTGCTTGAGAACAATTAGACCCCCAGAAGATGAGTTGGTATAGAAAAGCAGTGTGGCAATATCAAGGTGGTTGCTGAATCCGCCTGCAGAGTACAGGCATTTGCCATGCAGTTCTCCTTTATCTTGTACTTTTGAAATTGTGCATGAAAATCCATGGCTTTGAGGTAGATAACGCAGGCATTCTGAACACATGGGCAATAGAACTGGTGCATTAGAAGCTTGACTTTTGGTATGAGATCACGTAACTAATAATAATCACGAAGCTATAATTAGAACCCTCAGTCCAAGTCTGGTGCTCTTTCCATAACACCTCCCACTTGGCCTTTCCGGAATGCATTCAGAGCCTACCCACTTTGTCCTAGAAGGTGGCTTTACTCTTGGGAGTAAGCAGCCACCATTTTTCTTCTTAAATGGTGACTATTTCCCTAGAAGTGGAAAAGAGTGTTATAGTTTAACAATTGGTTCCTGGGGGAGAGGTAGTTTCCAACCACTGATTAGATGAATAATCAATCATTACTAAGTGATTCATTCACTGACTAAAAGTTAGGTAAGGCCCTGAGTTCTGGCCTTTTTAGGCCTCAGGCACATCCCAGGTGTGCTGATCACATCCCGCATGTTTCCCCTTGCTCTGGACTCTCTTCTGAACACAGGTATGAGAAGATGAATGCTTTAATGAGAGGATTTCAAGTGCATTCCTGGTCACTTACAAGCAACACTGTGGGTAAAAGTTCCCATTTAGCTGATGTCTGTAATTTCCTTTTCCCGCAGTTCTGGGAGGCTTTCTCTGGATCTGAGAAGAGGTGGGAGTGCTAACACAGCCAAAACGTAACTAGCTCTGTTTTTAGTACAATTACGCTAACTGGCATTGCTGCCTACTGTGTGGCAGTCACTCAATGGCTTTCCAAAAGTTAACTCATTCAATTCAAAGTAAATTTTAATTAAATAAAATAGCTTGGAGCACTTACTTCAGAAAACTCAACACCTAAGAGTATTGAACGCCTGTTGTTCACTCTTTCTTCTCTAGAACCCCAGGAAGGATAGTTGTAAAGGCGGGAGGCATTTGAGATTCTGTAACCATAGATGCAGCTGCAAGGCTGATACCCATAGAGTTCACACACTATAGAGTATAAAAGCGAAATCTCTGTTTTCTTTGATTATAAATGTGCCTATACCTACATTGTGATGGAATGTGTTAGACTGTGGCTTTGTAGGCAGTGGATGTTACCAAGAAGAAAAATCACAGGATGTTTGAAGAAGTTAAGACATATCACTATAATGTAAGTTTTGGAGGAACTATGCCTCTCTCACCATGATATCCACAGCACCTTTCCTAGCTCAGAGTAGATAGTTATTGAGTGAACAAAGTAATGAATAAATGAATGAATGAAAATTAACATGCTTTCCTTAAAAGTGGCCTCAAAATTTGCTTATTCGATCCCAACTAAATCAGAGTGAAATAAGTGGTGATATGGAATTTTGTTGTTTACAAACTGTAGATCATAAAAAGGCATAGATTCTTCCATACATTATGAATTAATTAGTATTTCTCCAAGCTTTGAAAATGGGTAAAATCTGAGCACTGTCTCTCTCATTTATCCTATGAATTCAGTTGTAGCTGTAAGTTTACCCTTTCCTAGCCCAGAAGCTTACCTGGCAGGCCTGGCCTTTTGAGGTTTATCCCAATCTTACCTTCTTCAAACTTCCGCGTTCCCAGAGTATTCCACACACTACTGTGCATACAGTTAATCTTTTTCTACACAAGTCTACATTTCTTTAAACTCCTTACTAACTACAAATTACTCAGAAATGCTCAGTCTGCCTGGCAAGCTCACTGAAGAAAACCTACTCTCCCAAACCAGTCTTTGTGCTCTAGCCAGAGTAGATTTAGTCCTAACCCCAGTGCCGGCAGGCTGTGGGCAGTTAGGAATTAGGCATTCAGTTCTTTCCCTTTCCCCAAACCCTGGGGATTCTGTGTTGCCAGAAATTCTAATGTGAGGAATCACAGTTGCACATGCACTGTATGTACACTCTTGACTACTGACATCTCTTCGTGACTATTTCTGTGTGAATTCCAACTGTCTGGAAGGGGATGTCCCTGTAAGGAGGCTCTGACCCCTCAGCTTCCTCATGACCTTCCCATGCTTCCCATGCTTAGCCAGCACAGGATACCATAGTGAGATACCATCGACCACATGGCCTACACAACAGAAATTTATTCCATATAGTTCTGGAGGCTGGAGGACAGATCAGGGTGCTGGCATCGTTGACTTCCTGGGAGGCCTTTTGTCCTAGTTTGTATGGATGGCCACCATCTTGCTGCATCTGCACATGGCAGTGAGAGTTTTTTTCTCTTCCTCTTGCACTAGGACCCCACTAGTATGACCTCATTTAACCTAAGGTATCTTCTAAAGGCCCTAGCTTCAAATATAGTCACATGGGTGGTAAGAAGTTCTATTCAAAATGTAATTTCTGGGGCAGACACTGTTCCATCCTTAGCCCCTGCCTACTGCCACCCATCATTCTGGTTTCTTCTGTAATATCTAAGCCAAAGTTTAAGCTATGAAAATCCTCATGTTTTATTATAACTATTCTGAAACCAGAAAGCTCAGCATTGGAAATTTCTAATGAGTCTGATTTTTCAGCCAATTTTTTATTTGTGTTGTATCAGGCCTCAGAGCGATCTGACACCTTATGCAATTTATAGCGATCCTGTGCTACCAGAGCAGCAGCTAAGCCATCCGTTAGGTGCATCAGCTGTGGCATCAGACAAGAGCTCAGTCAAAATGCACGGCCTTGGTCCTCCCCTCGCCAGCATCCCCCGTCTTCTGCTGATCTATTATCTATTGTGCTAATGGTTTTATAACACATTTTATAATTTATGTATACAATAGGTCTGTTTTCTTTTTTCTCCTAAGAATGTAACTCAGCCATGCAAATATTTTAATTATTTTATTCACTGACATATTCCTTCTTATTAAAATAGCACCTGGCACACAGTAGGTAAATTTTGGTTGAATGAAAAAATATTTGCATGAGGGCTTTCATGATGGTTAATCTTAATATATCAAGTTGTCTAGGTCACAGGGTACCTAGACATTTGAGTTAATAAAGTAATTAAAGCAGATTATCCTTTCTATTCCATCAGTAGAAAGCCTAACAGAAGAAAGAAAGAAAGAAAGAAAGAAAGAAAGAAAGAAAGAAAGAAAGAAAGAAAGAGAGAGAGAAAGAAAGAAAGAAAGAAAGAAGAAAGAAAGAAAAAAGAAAGAAAGAAAGAAAGAAAGAAAGAAAGAAAGAAAGAAAGAAAGAAAGAAAGAAAGAGGTAGACCTCTTAAATGGGAGGGAATTTCCATGGTCCTGAATGCCATTAAATAGGACTACAGTTCTCCTGAATCTTAAACCTACAGGCCTTACAATGGAACTATACCCTCAGTAGTCCTGGTCCTCAGGCCTTTGCACTTGAGCTGGAACCATACCATCAGTGCTGCTGGGTTTCTAGTGTGATAACTGCATATCTTGGGACATGTAAGTTTCTATAATCATATGAGCTGATTCCTTAAAGTAAATCAATCAACCAACCTCACTCTCTTTCCAGAACTGCAGTCAGAATCATGTGACCAGAATTGTGGAAAAAATTAAGTTTATGAACTGAGACAAGTATATATATATATATATATATATATATATATATATATATATATATATATGCTTTTATTTGTTCTTTTATTGGTTCAGTTTCCCTGGAGAACCTTGACTATACAGATTTTGGTACTGAGTGGTTTTTAGAGAAACTGGTTTTTAAGGATGTTTTCAGAATTGATTCTAAGGTTCCAGAAATTGGCTGTCTAATCTCATTAGGTTTAAAGATGCTAATGATTATATTTCCAGTAGTAGTGAAAAAGAACACTGATGGTCCATTATGTGATCCAACAATGGATGTATGCAAAATGTCAGCATTGGATACTCCTAATCAGCTACTAATAAGACTCAAGAAGCTGGCTGACCATGTATATGATACTTCTGGACATTTTTCTCAAACTAATGGATATAATGAGATTGGCTTATTGCTCCTACTGTAATGGAACTAATTCAGGAAAGAAAACTATGAGCTCAAAAATTTCAATTCCCAGCTCAAGCACAGTATAAATGACCTGAAAGCTCCTGTGTGTACCTTGAAGGAGACTCTATAACCACAGGTCTGAGACTGTGGAAGATCAAACTCAGAATGTCATCCTGAAGCTGGTCCAATGATAAGCGAAGCTGAATTCTCAGTCTCAAAGGGAATTTACTGTTGAAATCAAGGCACTGATTGGAAGGAAATGGGATTCTGAGACTTGGAATGGGGATGTATATGAAGGCCATAAGGAAGCTTGGAACACAGAGCTTGGAAGTGATGATGTTTTCTTCTTCAGTGGAAGAAGTCTATCCTAGTTGTAACATCCTCTCCACTTCCAGTGAAAGTATCTCCTCAACTCCCACCTGAAAGGTTTGACCCTGCATTGCTTGAGGAAAATCTCATGGTCCTCCTTAATTAGGCAGTTGCCGTAGACAACAAATCTGAGTTTGTTCATGATGAACCCATCTCACCTCTCTTTGCTCAAAACTTTTAAGATATTCCAGTGACAGCTGTCTTCTAAAAATGAGATACAACATGAATGTGGCCTGTGAACAGAGAGAGTCAACGCTTTAAAATAATTGCTTGAGATAGATAGATGATAGGTAGATAGATAGGCAGATAGATCGATTGATCGATCCAGGAAATAATTATACAATGGATTTTAACAGTATGAGATAATGGTGGAAGGAATGTAAATTTATTGATATAAACCCACTAAACAGAGAGCATCCATTTAATCCAGCTCATGGAGTTAAAAATGGCTTTGACTGGTTGGTTGACTGAAATATGCACCAACTGGTAGCCTACAGTAAGTGAGATACAAATGCTGACCCTGCCATGGTTTAAAAGAGAGGGAAGAATTTAAAGGCCTTAGAATAGGTGGAGTATTAGAAGGTTTTTTGTTATTTAAGACCTAGGAAGGATCCAAAAGGCATCTTTCACCAATATTACGAGAAATACATTTGAGATCCTTAGTATGTCATTGCTCTTTTTTTGTAGGACAGACCTAACAATGGGAGCTGTGGTCACTGAGCTGAGAAAGCTACATTCAGAGGGAGTAATTAGATCTCAGTAATTAGTCAGGGGCCAGGTGGTGATCCTCAATTTCCAAGGGCAAAATGGGTTTAGTTCCACAATAGACGGGGAGAGTCAGAGTCAAACAGTAATGACCAGAGTCAGACTTGCATAGACCCACCTGTTAGCTAGGTGACCATGGTGTTCCTAGAAGTGAAATAGATTGGAAACCCACTAAATTCTTGTTGGATGTGAATAGGCACAAGTTTTCAAGGTCAAGAAAATAAAAATGTAAACCAAATCATAAAAATAGAAAGGCACAGCCTCACAATCAGTCCCCAAACTGAAATCAGCTTTCAGACCCAAAAATCATGAGGAAGTATCCTGATATAGTGCCAAAAATTATACAGTTACTATTTCCCAAGCCTTCTCCAAAGGGACTTTGGCTGTTTACTAGGATAGATATGAACTGAGAAAAAGGAAATAATCAGAATTAGGGGGGACAAATAGACACTGGCTTACAACTCTTGTTAGTTTCAAAAGGCCTGAAATTTCACTCACACTAGGGGCATATGAAAGTCAGATCATCCATGTAGTTTCAGCCCAGCTCTATCTCACAGCGGGCCCAGTATACCCACAACTATGCCCTGTGGTTATTTTACAAGTTTTACAATTTGCATTTGTAATAGACATACACGGAAACTGGCAGAATCCTCATGTTCCCGAACCAGTAAAGACTGTTATGCTGAGAAAAGCCAAATGTAAGCTACTAGAATTGTATCTAGCTAAGAAAATAGCAAAACAAAAGAAATTATCACCACCATTTCAAACTTACAGGATACGGTGATATGATTCCTACCACATCTTCACTCAATTCACTTATTTAGCCTATGCAGAAGACAGGTTGATCCAAGGGAATGACAGTGTATTATCACAAGCTTAATTAGACGGAAATTACAGTTGCAGCCACTGTATGAGATGTGTTTTTTGTTGCCTGAGCAAATTAATATATTCTTTAGAACCTCGTATACCACTATTTATCTGCCAAGTGCTTTTTTCCCCAAACTTGTCAATAAGAACAGGCAGAACTAGCTTTCTTTCAGGTGGTGAGGCCAGCAATACTGTCCTGCATTGGTAGAATATCATATATTTGGTCCACAAGGGTCTTGGTCACATCTCCTGTCCACACAATATTGCACTAGGCCATTGCTTTGATGCCATTATGCCAATTGGTCCTAGGGAGCAAGAAATGGAAATTCCTCTAGACTTCCTGGTAAGATATTTTCCTGCTGGGGATGGGAAGTAAATCTGATAAAATTGCAAGGACTATTTCAGTGAAATTTCTAGGGGTCAGTAGCATACAGCAAGTCCAGATAGATCTTATAAAATAAAAAAGTAAGTTGTTGCTTCCAACTCTTCCTACAACCAAGGAAAAGACATAATGCCTAGTAGGTCTCTTTCAGTTTTTTTAAATTAAGTTTATTGGTATAATTTAAATATACATAATGACCACATTCATCATAGCGAATTTGTACCTGTATATGATGTATCTTGATTCCTCTTTGTCTTTGAAGTTTTGAGGCAATATGTTTTTCATATAAATGTGTTACTTGAGCCTATTTAATGAGTGACCCAAAGAACAACTAGGTTTTTTAGACTTTTTTTTAATTTTTAGTTTTTATTTCTAAATATTTGCAATACATAATGCTGACATTACACATGAGCAGTTGGTACATGCACACACACACACACACACACACACACACACACGTACACATACACACACCTTAATTCTTTTTATCCCTCTTCCCTCACCTTCTCCCTACTCTATCTCTTAGTCCTCTTCCGTTTTGCAAAAGATTTATCTCACATTTTCCTATTATCTATCTTTTAATTTACTCTTCATTTATATTCTGGGTTCCTCATATAAGACAAACCATCTATATTTAAGCCTTTATTTCTGATTTATTTCATTTATCATTATGGCCTCTAGATGATCCATTTTCCTACAAATGATTCATTTATCTTTCTTTATGGCAGAGTAGTACTCCACTGTATAAAAATATCACATTTTCCATATAAATTCATCTCTCGTTGGACATATAGGCTACTTCCAAGATTTAGCTATTATGAATTATAAACATGGGCATGCACATGTCACTGTAATATGCTCACTGTAAGAGGTCTTGAACTCTTTCAAGAAGATACATAAAAGGAGAATAACTGGGTCAAATGGAATTTTTAGTTTTAGTTTTTTTGAAGAGGAACTTGTTTTGAGGGGGCTTAAGACAAAAAAAGTTCTATAACAGGTCCAGTCTCCCATGCCACTTGGGCCATAAGACCCAGGAGATCCTTGGAAAGTGTCAGTGGCAGATAGAATTACTATTTGCAGCCTTTGGAAGATGCAAAGCAGCAAAAGTGCTGGGATCATGGAGCAAAGCCCTACCATCATCTGCAGACAGCTACTTTCCTTTTAACAAGCAACTCTTAGCTTGCCTTGGTGCTACC
>NW_004955431.1:16699821-16736342 GCF_000276665.1 Chinchilla lanigera | reverse complement strand
TCTATCTACCTATCTATCTATCGTCTATGTATCTATCTATGTATCTATCATCTTTCTTCTCCAGAAAATCAGAATAGGATATATTCCCCTTATGTATGCAATATATATAGCACATAAATGACATAAATATCACACATAATTATATATGCATATGTATTTAATATATATTATGTATGCTAATATAAGTTCTCCCTCTCTCTTTTTTTTGCAGTTTTGACCTTCTTCAACTTCCCTACTTTTCTCTCCTTTAACCCCACCATATCAGTTTTGGTTTAGGTTAAACAAAGAACAAAGAAAACCAGGTTAACCAAAGCATCAAGTATGGCCCCATTCCCTTCCCTGCTGCATGAATACCTTCAGCTCCACTCAGTAACCAAACACCTAATGCATACCAGGAGCTACTGGTATTGTAGTTCAAATTTTACAACAGCCCAATAAGGAAGCAATTGTCAAGTCTAGTGGGCCGATAAAGAGAAGGAAGTTCAAAGAGCTAAGAAGATAATCCCAGGTCATCACCACAAAGTTCTATCACTTACTGATTGTGCGATCTTGGGTTGGTTGCTTAACTTTCTCTTGTCTGAAATTTGTCATCTGTACAATGGAGACATGAGATTATAGCAGCAATGTGAAGATTAGAAGAGTTACTCTATTATTAAATTACATATTCTTAAACATAAGATAGTGAAAATAGTACCTGGAACATTAAAAAAAAAGTCAAAATGCATCATTTAAGCCTTCCTATCCCCTTTTGGAGCCTTAGCATCTTGGACTGTACCACTACTAGGTGGTTGGACACATAAGCTATAGGTACCCTGCCAAGTTGAAAACTCCAGGACTCAAGAAGCCCATTTGCTCCAGGCTTGCACCCTAAGGAGCCTCTCCAGCTCTGCTCTTTCTTGACCCTGTCTCTCTGAGCTGACTCATTGCATAGACCAAACAGAGCTTCATCCTTCCATAGAGCTGGAATTCCTCAAGGCGTTGGTGCCCTTCCAGGCTGCAAGGCCCTCTTTTCTCTCTGTTTGCAGGAGAGGTTTTTAAGTAAAGCTTAATATAGGTGTAGTCTATGCATGCTTGAAGTTTTAAATGTTTTAAAAAGAGATGCTCCCTCCGGTTAACTGTCAAATACTATGAGTTTGCAGGAGGATATTTTTGACTGTGACTTCTAAAGGAACACAAGGCACCTTTCTACAATTATCTTGAAATAAAGAAGAAATCTCTACCTGAACTCATATGAGAATCTGGGAAAAAAACGAGTGCTTGAGCTTTGTAAAAATTGTATTGGTCTGTGCTCAGAAAGTAGGGAAGAAACATGAGCAGAACGGGGAGAAAATGGTTCCTTGCATACACTTCTTATTTCTCACTACTTTTTTAGAACATGTAATACACTTCTGCCTTAAAAAAGCCTTTCTTTGTTGCACATTATTGCTTTGCCACCTGTCTTGAAATGGTCCTTCAAGGGTTTTGATAAATCAGTTGCAAAGATGCCCGGTCTCATTGTAACATCGCTAAGTGCCTCTGCTAGAAGACTCTGTGTTACCTAGAGAAATTCACCTCATCAGTCATAGACCCTTACAATCAGTTACAATGTATCAGAAAAAGAGCAGAATGATTTTTCTCTTCTAACTCTATTTTCTTTTAGAAAGGGAGCATTTTAAGAGTGAGGAAAGCAAGTAATAAAAGGAAAATGGTCATTCTGAGAGTCTCTTCAGCAACTGCCTTTTTCTCCATGATGCTGTGGTGCTAAGTAGTTTAAATGTGGTGGTAGGGACCTTGGTTGGCAGTCTTTATAAGCCAGCCACCCGCTAAGGAGCTCCTCCTTTTCCCTCAATCAGGGGAGGGAAGAGACTCTGCCGCAGGAACTCACAGACACAGATTCCCCATCCTGCCTGGCCATGTGACATTTCTCCTTGTTCAAGTACAAACAGGAGCCACTGGTGAATATGGAAGGAATGAAGGGTATTATCTCAAATCTCTGGGATCTCAGGGAATATAAATATGTACAGAGCCACCAGTGCATCCCAGCCTAACTACAGATCAGTGATATGCAAGAGAGATCAATAAAACTTTAACTGGGTGACTGGTTTATGTTAACTTGTTGAGACTTGCAGAAGTCATCCAATCCTAAACTGCCCCATGATTGCCCGATTGATACATCATGAGTTATGAGTATCCACACAGGTGGAGATGGAATTTTCCCAGAGGGTGATACAGATCAATTGCACTGGGAAGGTAGGAACCTGGGGCCAGGGAAATAGGTAATAGGACAGTAGATGAAGGAGGGATTCATTCCTTCCTGCTCAGGCTAGGACTGTGAGGTTGGAAGAAGTGTGGAAACAGAGACCCAGGCTGATACCAGAAGTCACCACATCAATTGTGTGTTCAAAACCTTCACCAACTCTTCTGCTGACCAAGTTAAATCTAAATACGATCACTTCTTCTTAGGCACAGTAGTTATATTCTCTAAAGTCACTGTTTTGCTGGCTTAAGAATATTGAAACTTTGTTCCTAAAGAAATGTAAGATTTGGGGCTGGGGATTTAGCTCAGTGGCAAAAGCGCCTGCCTAGCAAGTGCAAGGTCGTGAGTTCGGTTCCCGGTACCGGAGAAAAACCAAAAAAAAAAAAGAAATGTAAGATTAGGTTCCTAAAAGACTCTGGTCACATTTTCAGTAATCTATCAGTATATAACCACCTTATGCATGTCTGTGTAAAGACACCTTATTTAACATATTTGGTTGATTTATTAGCAGGAAATTCACAGCCAGCCACATTGTAACTGAGGCCTGTGAACTAGATCTAACCATCCATATTTTCCACTTAAGGTGCATCTCAGCCTCTTGTACTTAGGAACACTGCACGGCACTTAAGTACTACACTGGGGCTCATTTTAAAAACTGAAATCTTCAACCAAAGCACAAAATTGCAAACTGTGTGGCACTACATATATTGTGAAAAGGACACTTCTTTACAGAACAAGAGCCAAAAGAACACGTGTCGATTTGATATGCGAAGGTAGAAATAATCAGGTTAAACTTTTACAAACGAGAAAAACAAAATCAATTTATTTGAACTTTGACCTCAGCTGGAATTTGTGCATGAAGTGACTCAAAATTTTGTCATCCTGTACCTGTCTGTGAGTGACCATGAAAGCAATATGAGTAACGGCGTTGAAATTGGAAATACATTTCAATGGGTAAATGAATTGGTTTGTGATACAGGAACTGCACATGTGTAACCTGCACCCCATCCTGGGTTTCAAAGCCTCCACCATGCTCACTTCCTCATTTTCCAGTATTACAGCCTATATTCTCTTATACTTTAACCCTGCTGAAATTCTCAGTCTTTCTAAATTTGTTTCAGGTTATCTTGCCTCCATGCCTCGGCCTATTAGCTGTACAATTAATATTTTGATTGCAACCAATACCGACTTACGAACAATAAAGGGGTTGGAGGTTAGCTGAAGGGTAGCTCATGGGCTCAAAGGAAGAACTGGGTACTTAGAAGTCGTGAAGTTTACATACCAAGGTAGCTCAGAAATCTAAGAAAAGGAGTTCATGAACCCTCTTTTTAGTCTGTCTTCAAGATGAAATCACCCCAATTGCCCTCCCATTATACTCTCCATCTTGTGTCTGTCTGTACGTTTAAAATTCCTAGGACAGCCGGGCATGGTGGCACACACCTGTAATCCCAGTACACAGGAGGCTGAGGCAGGAGGATTGTTGTGAGTTCCAGACCAACCTGAGCTACAAAGTGAGCTCAAGGCCAGTCTGAACTACATAGCGAGACCCTGTCCCAAAAAGACCAAAAAAAAAAAAAAAAAAAAGAAAGAAAGACAAACTCTTAGGACAGCCAGTGTGCTTGCCCTTGCCTGAACATGGCATTTTAGAGCCCCAAGATATTTAATCTCGCTGACTAAGGTAAAAGTGATGATTGACCTGACCTGACTCATTTGACAATTGTACTTGCTGGTGTGGCAGAGCCTGTTACCAGTGTAAGACCAGGACTCATGCTGCCAAGATGAAGATAATAATCACACTGGGCATAAATATGCATGAGTTACATACTACGTGTAGAGATTATGTTAAGCTTTTTCTCCACTGAGAAAGTTAGTGTCAGAGACTCATCTGTCACTTGTAGAGATTAACAGTGGACCAGTGAATTCTACATGTAAAACATCCACAGCGAAGCACATTGCATTTCTGCAGGAGTAGGTCCACTTGCAAGGGCCATGCAGCATGGTGTAGCTGACCTCCTGGTGTATGTTATAATCAGTGTCCTGAAGAAATGCCTTGATAGTGTTTATCTTGAGAATGACCTAGATAAAACCAAGAGAGTTGAATAAAAATTTACACACACACACACACCAACTTGTAAGCAAGAAAAAAATTAATATTTAACGTTAGTTTTATTTGAAAATATTTCTAATTAAAAGAAGAAATAGATATAATACAGCCATTTGAATCTAGTGAAACCACAAAAAATAAATTAGAGCACAATAGATAAAATATGTATGATGCACAAGTGTATTTTATAGATTTGACTTAAGTAACTGCCATAGAACTTCTGAAGCCAAATAGCTCCAGGAAATGATGTCCCTCAGTTACACTCCTTTATATCTATCTTCCCACACTCTGTGTTTCTTCACAAGCTAGAAGAAAAATAGCCTGGGCTCACAATAAACTTTCTGCAAGTCCTCAAGAATACTCAAAGTTCTTTTGTCAGAAAAAGGATGCATTTTGTCCTCTGAAAGTCCATGAGGAAGTGGGATTTGCTCTGGAAAAGACAAATCTGCACCATAACCTCCCAGCCCAGCAGGACGGCTCAGCCTCTTTCATCACTGGCCATTAACAGTCCACTCTGACTGATAGTCCTATCTACAGCCCCTGAGATTTGTTCCTTCCTAAATGGACTGCAACTCAGTACCTCCCAAAGACTTGCTTAAAACAGCTGTAATTTGTGAGAAAGGGGCTAATGGACATGTTAAGAAATGTCCCTTTTCTTGTAGATTCTCTAAGTGCAGAGCCTGTCATAAAGAAAAGTAGTGAGATCACAATACATTGGCTGCCTACAAAATGCCTTTGTCAGTTTATACCACTCTTAACTTTTACAGACACTAGCCCAGGAAACATTTATTCTTAACTGCATTTCTGTCTTCTTTCCTTCAAAATTTTACTTGAATACGATGGCACTAGATAACCGATGCCCTCTTTATAAACATCTATAAAGTAAATTCCTTCCTCTCTTCACGGGATTAAAAAAAAAAAAGTTTGCTTCTGCAGAGTGATTCTGATGTTCATTTCTTTTTTATTAGGTAGTAAACATCATGCAACCCCATTTCCCGTCCTGTCTTTATTTTCAGAAAATTCACAGGCAGAATTTAGTTCCTGAGTTCATCTACTACACAGTCATTTTCTTTGGAGAGAAGAAAAGATTTGTATACTTTCTTCCTCTTTCTATTGCTCTGTTTTGCAGTGTTTAATTTTTGAAGCTGTTGCAAATGCTTTTGTAATAAGTAAAGGATAAACCTTAAACCAACACCGATCAAATCTGTGATCCTCACGGCATTAATTCAAGCTCCTGTCAAGATCCTAAGTCAAACGTAACATCTCTTTGAACACTTACTTAAGGGCTATTTGATGCTACAAAAGTAACCTGTTGGAGAATGTGATTTACTTCCTTGGAGATGAAGTCGGCAAGGGTATTTGTCCAAACATCGATAACAATTAAATCTTAATTACAAGAATTTGTCCCAAGTAACATTTTCTGCTCCCAAAGAGTAGGTTTGAGTAATTCAAGCCACAGATTCATTTTATCATTTGCTGTGAAAACCATGTTGAAGTGAATATTAATTGTCAAAGTGATGAGGTGGAGTTACTGATAGTCTTTCATCAATAACTTCTTGGTTAATACTGAGCTCATGGAACAAGTTATGTTCTTAGTTCTATGTTACATTATTGTTGCATGTGATTATGTAACTAATAAGTATAAAATAATAACAGTGAATTAGGTTAATCAGCTCTTGTAACTCTGATATGTTTTCAAATCCTTTAAGAACCTCTTTTGGCACCCAGGATAAAGCCTGAGCTTCCTGTGATGGCCAGTACAGCCGACATCCTGTGGCCCTGCCTATTCTCCAGGCCCACCTCTTTCCACTGTCTTCTCATTTGCTGCACTCCGTCCATTTTGTAGGCCTTTCTGGTCCTTTAACGTCATGACCTCTTCCTCATTGTAGGCTCTGAAGTATTGCTCTTCCCTACCCCTTCCTATTTGTGCATGTTTGGCTCATCCAATCTCAGCCAAAACAATATTCCTTCTCAGAAAATGATCAATCACAATCTATCAGGATGATTCCCTATTTTCTTCTCAGCACCTGTCACATCTGTTTTGGTTGATCCTGTCTTACTCCCAGTAGCCTAAGCTTCAGAAGGGCAGCACCTTAGATACCATTGTAATATACCACACCTAGCTCAGAGCCTTCTTCTTCTTAGATTATGTTGTGCATTGGTACAATTAGTTGTCTCCTATCCTCAAGTGACAGAATAACCCACAAATTTAAAGCTGTAACGATAAAACTGGACTATCCTTTTCAGGTAATCTAGTCCTTCATTTCCATGGGAGAAAACTATAAACCTAGATAGTAAAGTAACTTATTCAAATTCATCTAATGGTAATAATAGATCTGGAATCTAGTCCAGAGTTCTAATGGTCTGTCAGTAAATACCCCGTTACTACACTCCAGGGGTCCTTCAGCAGGTGTTATTTAACCCTTTTAAGATAATTAACTTGTTCTGGTTTGCCCAGAATTCTTCCAGTACTTCAAGTCCTGTGTGTCATCAAACCCTTCAACCCTGAGCAGACCACACAATTGACCACCCTAAGTGCACTGGTACACATGTCAATGCATCTGCTCCACTCCAGTGTGTTTCTGCACATAGGAAAGGGTGTGCAATCGTGTTTCCGCAGGAGCTGTAACTGGCAACTCAGCAGCAGCAGGAAATCAACATTCCCCAGGTCAATAGACAAGTGGTGAGTTCGGGAACATTGCCCTTCTTACCAGGAAAGTAGGATCTCACAGTCAATTTTGACTTGGGCAATCTGTTTTAGGCTACTCAGGCTACCATAACAAAATATCACAGAGTGGGTGGCTTAAACAACAGAAATTCATTTCCTTATGGTTCTATAAGCTGGAAGTCTGAGATCAGGGTGCAGCATGGCCAGATTCTAGAGCAGTTCCTCCTTCTGACTCACTGGTTCTGTTTTTAATATATGATTTGTGGTCTTCCTGGTGTGTGTGCATGGAGATAGGGATCTCTCTCTTTCTCCTCTTCTTAGTTCATACACCATTCACCATGATTACCATATGGTTATGACCACTTTTAGCTTTAATTCTCCCCTAAAAGTTCTATCTCCAAATCAAGACAGACATTAGGATTTTACCATACAAATTGGGGTGGGGTGATTCAACCCATAGAAAAATGCTAATACATTTCCAAGTGCTGACAACGTCATGTCTTAGAGCTCCATGTTTCTTTGACAATCTCAGCATGTGTCTGCAAGTCCCCCAGCCCTAAGGATGATCTCCACTACAGCACCGGTAACTTGTTTGGTGTTAGATTTCCAACACAACTTTGCAGCAGCAACTAATTTGTGCCCAGCTCTTGCAGAAAGGAGTGATTGGCGAAATAGGGCTAGAAGGGGAGAAATGAGAACCCTGTGAACCTGCAACAGTTGCCCGCAATAGCACAATTTCTAGCAGCAAGAGCAAAGGCAGCCCAGGGAGCCCTTGCTCCGAGGTCTAGGAACACCCATCTGCACCTTCAGTGCGTGCTAACTACCACTGCAGGTGAAAGTTGGCCTGTTACCTTGTGGGAAGAGAGCGGGGTCTGAGACAGTATCACTATACTAAAAATTGTCTCAGACACTCCCTCCTTTAGTTTGTGGAGGTGGAAGGAACCTAGTGCTTCTGCACACAGATCTCTGTCCAATACAGCTGCAAGTGTGGCTGCACTTTGCTCCTTTGCTTCCTCCTGAGACTAACCCTGGTCAGTGAAGCAGGCTTCTCTCCTGTGGATAACCTCCTCACCCTTTCCCTGCCCACAACCCTCCCCGATTCTGTGGGGAAAAGGGCTTTGTGGTATTTACTAGTGATTTACAGAACTTGGTCTCCAGAGGAAAATGTGAAACAGCTAATCCCAAGCAGATCCTGCATTGCTGCTAAGACTCCATGGGAACCCAAGGGCAAAACCAACTGCAGAATATCAATTTACTTAAAATTGCTCTGCCCCAAAGCAATCACACAGCAGCTTTCTCAATCCCTAAGCCCTAATGGCTTATCTGAGCACTGTAGGTCTATTTGGACATAATTTTTAGCTTCTTCATTAAATTTTATATGCATAATTATACTGACACAGAATTTTTACATGCTGTTCCATCAAGGATAGTAAGATTAAGGAAAATATCAAAATTACACTATTTTAATAATTTTCTCTGCAAAGTGGTTATAGAAAGCAAATACTAAACAGTACTCTGTAGACCTTTTTCCATATTTTGATATTGGACTTCTGGAAATCTCTTCTATAAAGAAGGAGTCAAAATCTCAACCATGACTCTAGCTGGGCTAACATGGAAAATTTGTAATTTTGGAAGATTTTATCCTCTGTACCCTCTATTCCCTCTTCACACCATACACCTATTTAGAACCTTTTCGTTCTGCGTTTCTCTGCACTATTTACAACTTGCTCTTCATAAATTTGAGTCCTTGTGGTTGATTCCCATGCAAATGTGTCTAAGGCTTATCTAACTATGAGAAGAGAGTAGTTACTTGGTAAATCATTTCAGGGATAGGTAGTTCATAGCAAGTGATCTCCTGAAATCAACTTTGGAACAAGAAGGAGTGTTGACCCTTGTGGGCCATATATATTTGTTGCCTCCTGTCAATCTGCTCAGGTTCCCGTAGTAAAATGCCACAGACTGAGTGACTTAAACAACAGAAAGATATTTTCTTACAGTTCTGAAGGGTGGAAGTACAAACTCAAGGTGTCAGCAGGTTTGGTTTCGCTGAGGTCCAGCTCCTTGGCAGGAAGATGGTCTCCTTCTTGCTGTGTCCTCACTCGACTTTGCCTGTATGCACACCATCCCTGGTTTCATTTCCTCTTCTTAAAAGGACCCCAGTAATATTGAACCAGGTCCCATACTTATGACCTCATTTGGCATTAATTACCTCCATAAAAGCCCTATCTTAATATAATACAGCCACATTAGAAATTATGATTTCACCTTATGGACATGGATGATGGGGGATAATAACTCAGCCCATTATTTGTTTCTACTTAATCCTCATCACTCACATAATTGACCAGTCTGTCCCTTCCAAAAATGCCTGAGCCTGATCCCTATAGTATCCCATAACTCCTTATTTGTTGGCTGGTGGATGTCTGAAAATGTCAGCTGGTAGCTTTTAACCAAGAAAAATCTTCAATACCTAAATCCCAGCTTATTTCTGTTTCCTTACCCCTGATCCCTTCTCTTTCAAATAAGGACAGGGAACCCTAAAAGCAGCAACTTAGACTCTTCTAGAGTCCACCTCTTAGTTTTCTCTTTTTGGAAGGACCTGAGGAAGTGTCAGTCACTGAGACAGTCTAAGAAGTTGGTGAAACAAAGAGAGTTGTGTAAGTCAATGCCCATTGCTCTCCAATCCATTACCTGACCTTTTTAAAATTGTTATTAGTTCATGTTCATTGTACATAATAATGACATTCCCCAGGGGGAGTTGGAGCATGTACACAACATGTTGTAATTCTCTTAGGTCACATTCTTCTCCCCTCCCTGTTCCCTGTATCTCTTGATCCCTTTCCCACTTGCAAAAGGTATATCTCTTTATTTCCTATTAGCTTTCTTTAATTTACTCTTTATTTATATTTTGGGTTTCTATAAGAGAAACTATGCACTAGTTAAGCTTGTGCATCTGATCTATTTCACTTAACATTATTTTCTCTAAGTGTATCCATTTTCCTACAAATGACTCAACTTTATCCTTCTTTATGCTAAAGTAGTATTCCATTGTGTATAAATACCACATTTTCTTCATCCATTCCTTTGTTGAGGGACAGAAAGGCCACTTCCAACATTTATGAGTTGTGCTCATATAAACATGGTATGCACGTATCACAGTAACATGATGTCCTTAACTCTTTTGGGAAGATACTTAGAAGGGGACCAGCTGGGTCAAATGGAATTTCTTTTGGAGGTTTTTAGGAAAACTTCATACTGATTTCCATAACAATTGTACTAATAGTTTACATTCTTACTAACAATATGGAAGAGTCCTTTATCCCCTGAAGCCTTGCCAGCAGTTGTTATTATTTGGTTTCTTTGATGATGGCCATTCTTTGTGGACAAGCTGGAATCTCAGTGTGGGTTTAATTAGCATTTCTCTAATGGTCAGAGATGTTGAACAATTTTTTTCATGTATTTATTACCCATTTCAACATCTGAGAGGTATCTATTTATTTGAGTTGCCCATTTTTTGAATTGGGTCTTTTATGGAGGGGGGTTATTTTTTTCAGGATCTTTAGGTATTCTAGATGTTAGTCCTCTGTCTGAAGAGTAGCTGGCAAAAATATTTCCCATTCTGTAGGCTGTTTCTTCACTCTTTTGGTTGTTTCCTTTGCTGTGAAGAAACTTCTAATTTGATATGATCTCATTTGCTGATTCTTGATGTTATTTCTTGTGGAATCTATTCAGAATGCCCTTATCTATACCTATGTCTTTAAGAGTTTTACCTCTTTTGTCTTCTAACAGATTGTTTTTCTGTTTAAATTTTTAGATTTTCGATTCATTTTTATTTTAGTTTAGTGCTTGGTGAGAATTATGGGCCTAGATTCAAAGTTCTGTATGTGCATGCCAGTTTTCCCAGCACTATTTATTAAAGGACTATCTTTCCTCTAGTGTATGTTTTTAGATCCCTAGGTCAATAGACCCCAAAGGTCAGATAGCTGAATGTACCTGTGGTTGTTTCTGCATCCTCTACTCTATTGCATTGATCCACCTGTCTGTTTTGTTTTGTTTGTTTTGTTTTTGCCAGCACCATGTGATTTTTATCACTGTAGCTTTCTAATATAACTTGAAATCTGGGCTGTGGTGGCTCCTGTTTGTTCCTGTTGCTTAGTACTGCTTTTGCTTTTCTGGATCTCTATTGGTTCCGTACGAATTTTAGGGCTGCTTTTCTCTAGGTCTGTGAGGAATGCTATTGGTATTTTGATTGTAATTGCATTATGTCTATATATCAATCTTGGTAGTATTTTTTCAATTAGGTTATTTTGACAGTACTTGTTCTGCCTATCCAGGAACAGGAGATACCTTTCCATTTTCTAGTGTCCTCTTTGGTTCCCTTTTTTCAGAGTACAGTACTACAGCTTTTGTTACAGATATCTTTCACTTTCTTCAGTTAATTCCCAAGTGTTTCTTTTTTGGTAAGCTATTATGAATTGTAGTGTTTTCTTAATTTCTTTCTCAATAGGCTCATTATTGTTGTATTGATTTTTCTGTGTTGCTGTGTATCCTGCTATCTTGCTGAATTCTTTTATTAGTTCTAAGTGGTTTATTTGTGAAGTTTTTGGATATTCTGTGTAAAAGAACCTGTCGTTGCACATTAGGATAGTTTGACTTCTTTTCCTTGATGTATCTCTTTTATTTCTTTCTCTTGCCTGGTGGCTCTAGCTTAACTTTTGAGTACTGTATTGAACAGTTACAGTGATAATGGACATCCTTGTCTTGTTTCTGATTTTAGAAGAAAATGTTTTCAGTCCCCCGCCTTTTTTTTTTTTTTTTTTTTTTTTGATACAAGTTCTCACTATGCAGTTCAGGCTAGCTTTGAGCTCACTTTGTAGCCCAGGCTGGCCTCGAACTCACAAAGTTTCTCCTGCCTCAGCCTCCTGAGTGCTGGGATTAGAGGCATGCACCACCATGCCTGGCTATAAATTTTGGATAATGTCACCCATTAAATCACTTTTAATTCCTTTTATTTTGGTACCGGGAATCGAACTCAGGACCTTGCACTTGCGAAGCAGGTGCTTGTGCCACTGAGTTATATCCCCGCCCCCCCCGTTTAATAAGATGTTGGTAATAGGTTCATATAAATGGCTTGTATCAGACAAGATTGAGACAAGATTCTTCTATATCTCATGAGTGTACAATGGATTTTGTCAAAGCGTTTTTCTTAGTTTGTAGATTTTTATTACTGCCTCAATTTCATTGCCTGTTATTATATTATTCATGGTTTTTGTATCTTCTTGGTTCCATTTTGAAAATTCATATATATCTAAAAATCTATGAATGTTTTAAATTCTCCAATTTACTGGAGTACACATGTTTAAAGTAATTACTATGAATTTTCTGAATCTCAGTGGTATCTGTTGTAATTTTTGCCTTTTCCATTTCTAATTATGTTGATATTGACATTTATTTTTTCTTTCCGTTTTTTTTTTTGGTAAATTATTTAGAGATTTGTCTACTTTGTTTATTCTTTGAAACAACCAGCTCTTTGAGTCATCAATTTTTTTAAGTTTCCATTTCATTAATTTATTCTCTCATCTTTATAATTTCCTTCCTTGTGCTATCGTTGGATTTCATTGTTCATGTTTTTCTAGGTCCCTAAGAGTCACATCACAAAGTCATTTATTTGAGTGTATTACCTTTTTCTGATGTGGGCATTCACATCTATAAACTTCTCTCTTAGGACTGCTTTCATTGTGTCCCCATTCTGGGATGCTGTACTGACATTATTATTTGATGCAAGTTGCTGTCTAATTTATTCCTTGATTTCTTCTGTGGCCCATTGATTATTGAAGAGTACATTATTTAATCCCTATGTGTTTGTATAACCTGTGGTTTTCTTTGCAATGATTTCTACATTCATTGCACTGTGATCCAATATCCATGGAGTAATTTTAATTTTTGTATTTATTTAAGCATGTTTTATGGACTAATATGTGGTTTATTTTGGAGAAATTCTACGTGCTGTTGAGAAGAATGTGCATTCTGTTGTGTTGTCTGGAACACTCAGTAGATATTTTTTCAGTTTATTTATTCAATGGTGTGGTTCAAATATAGTATTTCTTTGTTGCTTTTTTGTCTAGTTCATAAGCCTGTTTGTGACAATTGGGTATTGACATCCTTCACTATAATTATCTTGAAGTTTATGTGATCCTTTATGTCCAGTGATGTTTGTTTTATTAAACTAGTATTTGGAGCATCTCTAGAAGTGCTCTCTTCCTATTGAATTGCCCTATTAACTAATAATGACCATTTTTGGCTCTTCTAATCAGCATTGGCTTGATTGTCATGGAATATTGTTTTCCATCTTTTGGTTTTTAGTCTGTGAATTTTTTTTAGATTAAATGTGTTTCTTTTCTACAGCATACTGTTGGGTTTTACTTTTTGATCCAATCCACTAGTCTGTATCTTTTGATTACAGAATTGAGACCATTCACACTGTGAGTTATTAGTGAATGGTATTGATTTATTACTGCTGTTACATTATTTTCCTATTGCTGATTCATTTTTTTCCCCATTCTGCTTAGCATCTTGCCCTACCTGGTGTACTCAGTCTATTAGACCTTTTGCTAATGTTGATTTGGTTGCTAGGATATCTTTGAGAAATTTTTGAAATATTAGTTTGATGGTCATGAATTTCTTTAAGTTGTCTTTGTCATAAAAAGACATTATTTCTCCATCAATTTCAAAAGACAGTTTTGCAGAATATATTCTTCTGGGTTAGAAGTTGTTTTCTACTAGAACTTGAAATACTTTACTTCAAGCTTTCCTTGCCTTTAAGGTATGTGTGGAGAAGTCTGCTGTAATTCTAATGTTCACATTTAGAAGTGATTTGTTGCTTTTTCTCAACACTTTTTTAGGAAAAAAAAATCCATCCTTGTGGATCCATCCTTGTGTTGGAGTGCTGAGATTTTAACTGTAATGTGTTTGAGAGGGTCTTTTGTTTTTTGTTTTTCTCATCATGGCTATTTGGACTTCTACATGCCTCACTTCTCTCTGCATTAAATTCTTTCCCCATACTCAGAAACTTTTCTACTATTATTTCTGTAAACAAAATTAATATACCATTTATGCTATTTTCTGATTTTTCACTAATTCCAAATAATCTCAAATTAGTCTTGTCTCATATAGAAGTTTTTTCATCCATTTTCTGTATTCTTTTGTTGTTTTTAAGGTATCTTTTTCACCTGTGTCAGCTTAATTTTCTAGTTCTGATACTCTGTCCTCATACTGGTCATTTCTATGATCCATACTTTCAATAGAATTTTTAATCTCCTAGATTTTTGTTTTTTGATCTCCTAGATTTTAATCTCCTAGATTTTGTGGAGATTTTTTAATCTCCACTTTTCATAGATTCTAATTCCTTGCTAAATTTGTCATTCTCATTTCATTGAGATCACCTACCTTTTTATTAATGTCTTTTGTAAGCTCACTGATTATTTTATTTATTAAGTCTGTGAACTGTTTAGTTATCCATTTCTGAACTTACCAAGAACCTTATTGATCTGTTTTTTGTTTCCTCTTTACCATGTTCCATAATTCAGCTGTTTGGCTTTTGATTTTCTTCCCACCCATGCCCCATGGGTCATCTTTGGTGGGGAGGTAGGAGTTTTGGGAGGTATTTTCTTGCCTTGTCTTCTCATGTTTCTAATTTTATTTTTCTGTATATATGTGCTGAAGTTTGTTGGTCAATTATAGTAGGCAAACTCATAGTATGGAGATCTCTGTTTACTTTTCAGTGGTGTGCTCTGGGTATAGCTACTATAGGCCCTTGCCTCTTCCCCAAGATCTAACCACCTTTTTTCACTGGGGAGGCAGCATTCATTATCCCTTTCTGCTCTGTTCTGTGCTGCAGGGCTCCCAGGCTCCTTGCACCCAGGCTCTGGGAAGACCTGGTCAGTGAAATGTGCTGGTAGAAGGCTATGGAGTGGAAGCTTTAGGGATGCCAGGGTATTTCTCTGACTGTCCTTGTTTCTTTCCCACTTATTTAGCAATAGAAGTATGTCTTCCAGAGCGCCAGTTCACACAGGATAGCCCTCTTCTCAGAGAGCCCCACTTAAAGACTGGTGACATTGCCTCCTTACACCCCATGTGCCTCCTATACCAGAAGCCACA
Source organism: Chinchilla lanigera (assembly GCF_000276665.1). NCBI lineage: Eukaryota > Metazoa > Chordata > Mammalia > Rodentia > Chinchillidae > Chinchilla > Chinchilla lanigera. The sequence goes on along the minus strand of NW_004955431.1, from coordinate 16,721,177 downwards.
GTAGCTCTCCGCAGTCATTAGCTTCTGGGTTACCTCTTTGACTGCTTTTGTCTTTTCAGATCTCATACTCTGGTATAACAAATTTCCCAAAATTCCTTATGTTTAACTGTCTTGAAGGGGCTCCTGTTTCCTATCTGATATGATAATCATTGTACTACTTCAGACTAGAAGAGTGAGAGACAGAGATCAGCATATAATGACAAAACAAAACATATTAAAAGAAATTATATATAATGAACTTTATCTATAATATAGTATTTAGAAATGGAATTATTGGACATACTTCACTACATAATTCAGTAACATTTTGAACCCTGCTTCACAGTTCTGACTTTGGCTATCCTTTTTAGAAAGACAGAGCACAGGGGACAGAACATCAAGTGAGAGCCCACAAGTATGCTTTCCCCAGCAGGCCGTCGCCTCCATGGCCCTCAGTCCCCACCTCTGCTAACTGGAGAGGGGCAGCAAGGTACTGTCTAATGCCCCCTGCTGTTCTAATCACTTATGGCTCTGTAACTGTTGAACTTATTTTTCATCTTTTCAGGATGGTGAGAAATACAGTATCATTTTTCCTTTGAAATAAAACTTCAGTACCTCTGGGGTCTCTTAGGTCTAGTCTAGGAAAATGTTCAGTGCTTTTCATTTTTCTGAATTTCCACTCCCCCCAAATTTCAAAGGTTAACTACGATGCATGCAAAGTTACTTAAACTAGTTCCTGAATTAATCCTAGGTACTACAGGTAGGGATTGGTGAATGGGTGGAGAGGTAAAGAGTGAAAGAGGAGGTACTGCGTGCAATGGACAACGCAGAGGTGAGCAAGAGTGCAGTGCCTACCTACCCTTCAGAGAGGAGAAGCTCGGGTGCTACACCCAATGACATAGATGGGTAGGGCAGAGGTTAGGTATGAACAGGCACCAAAGCATATTAGTTAAGAATTTTGAAAACAGGTACACTTAGTATCTTGCTCCTGTCCCTTATGAACAGAGTATTTGGGTTATTAACTGGTTTTATGTAAAATCAGTCTAATGCATGGTTCTTAAATCAGTATAATAATGAACTCACTGCTTTCCAAAAGCACGTGGCACAATATGTGAAGACACTTTCACTTATCAAGATCAAGGGAGAGGGAGACTATTGACATTTGTTGGTAGAGGCTGGGGATGCCACCAAACACCTTACAACACATATGCCAGCCCCCACAATGATAAATCATCTGCTCCCCAAAATTTCAATAGTGTTGAGGTTGAGAATAGAAACTATTCTTTCATGTATTTTGAGAATCAAATAAAATTATATATATGATATATAAAATACATACTATAGATAATATTATATAATATATGTAGTTTTATATATATATAATTTCCTGTCTGGAACGTGTAGTCCAATTGGTAATATTTGTCCAGATGATGGTTAATTGTGAAGCTGTAATAAGTTTAAGATATTATACATGAAGAAATGATCAAAGATTGAAGATATATGGCAAAGGTGATGATTTGGGGAAATTACCAAAGAGAATAAAATAGAAGCAGATTGGGGAGGTAAAGAGAATAGAGTGAATATCCTTGGTCTTTCTGCATTTGAATTATAGGCATCATGAATAAGGAATTAAGTACTGAAGTAGTTAGTAATAATCACAGTGTCCCTTTATTTCTCTAAAAGTCTTCTCATGTTAACTCCCTTAGACGCCTTCAGATTTGAGTTGGAGTGGACTAGGCCTTTCTCTCATGTTGACCAGATACACATGACGTAGTGTGCTCCGGTACCCAGCAGCTATACCATCTTTGGTGTCAGCTTACCCTCCTCTGCCACCACTTTCCTCTTACTCAGAAGCAGGCACAACATTCTACTTCATGTTATGGGACATGTTAATTCAACCTGACTGGTAGATATTGCTAATGTATGTACACTGAAGCTAAAAGTTCACTTCATGCCCTGACAGGTATTGTTTGAGAAAGGATGCTTTCGGCTTTACCAACAAAATAGCCCTGGGATTAGCTTTGCTATTCTGTACTTGTTGACTTTGTGGGTTTTTGTCTCTTCCTCTTTCTCCTTTATCTTTTTCCCTTCCTCCCTTTCTTTTCTTCTCTTCCTTCTTCTACAACTCTTTAAAAACATAAAAAAAATTTCTAATCTTGTGGGCCAGATAAAAACAGATTGTAAGACAGATAAAGCCTATGGGCTTTCATTTAACAACTTCCAGAATAACCAGTTAACAATAACTTATAAAACAAAATATGTAATATTCACATAACAAGAAGGCTAGAAGCAGAGTGGATCTGGGTTGCATCTGAAGCTGCTCAAGAAGAATAGCAATCATCGTGATAACTACAATTGAAAGCAAGTGAACCCTTACTTTGTTCAGCAGATGTGAGGCGCTGCTCTAATGTATTGTTTTCATTTTTTTAACAAGCATTTATTAAGGGTTTGCTGGTGCCCAGCATTATTCCTGGCTCGTGATGTGAAAGTAAATAAAAGTTGAAAGAGGGAAAGCGAGAGATGTGGGGAGAAAAAATGGGAAGGAAGGAAGGAAGGAAAGAAGGCAAAAGAGAAAAGGAAAGGAGGAGGGAAGACAGTGAGTGAGAAGAAAAGATTGGTTGACTCTGTCATGGGGAATTCACATACTAACCAACTTAATCCTTTCCCAAACTCTGGAAATGGATAGTCTTATTATTATCCTCATTTTTAGATAAGAAAGCTGAGGGACAAAGAAGAAAACAGACTCCCAAGGTCATGCACATAATAGTACATGGAAGGAAGGCACTGACCCAGGCAATTTCCTGCAGGGCCTATGCTCTCATGAATATCCTGTACTGCCTTCTTGTCATCAAGGACCCAGCACACGCATTTCCTACTCCACGTAGAGTGGTTTCTTGTAGGCTGGGCTCCTCATGATTCTAAGGTGGTTGCATAGGTTCCAGCATTCCAGGCAGAAGGCATCTAGCTGGAGATGGATCATTCCGCTATGTCTTGTTTTACAACAAACTTTAGATAAAATTTATAGGCAGTAAAATACATGTTTGTTTTAAGTAGTTAAGTAATATGTAGCCCCATGCAAGCACACCACAATTAATATAAAAATTGTTTCTATCATCCCATAAAGTTCTCCTGTGTCCACTTACAGTTAATGCTTTCTTCTCTTACCAGCTGCAGGAAAGCACCAATTTGTTTGCTGTCATCATAAAGTACATTTGCCTTTTGTATAATTTTATATCTACTCCATCATAGATTGTTTATTTTTTGTGTATCTACTTTCTTTCACTCAGTATTATATTCCTTTTTATTAGTTAATGCCTGGTATCCTATTTTATGGATGTGGTTAACCATTTTTATTGTCACCTGAATTTAGGTTCCCTGTTTGGGGTTACTATGATTGTGCATGTCTGAGTACTCAGGTGCAACCCTCGAATAGACATTATACTCTAATTTCTCTTGGATAAAAACCTAGGATTGGGGCTGGGGATTTAGCTCAGCGGCAAAAGCGCCTGCCTGGCAAGCGCAAGGTCGTGAGTTCGGTTCCCGGTACTGGAGAAAAACCAAAAAAAAAAAAAAAAAAAAAACCTAGGATTGAAGTTGGTGGATCACCTGGGTAGAGTTTAACTTTATATAAAACTGAGAAGCTATTTTTTCAGAGTGGTTTGATCAGCAATACAGAAGACCCCATCTTCCCACCATTCAGTATTGGTTAATCCTTTAAATTGTAACCATTCTTCAGGGCGAGTGGCCCTGAATGTCTCTGAATTACGGGCAGGAAAGCCTTTATAAAGGTTGTCAAGTGCACACTTGCTGTATCAGCCAGGGATGGGTCTCATGCCCATGTGTCTGCTGCAAGGGAAGCGAAGAAAGCAAGGCCTGGCACTTCCATCCTCTACAGTGGAGATGGCCTCTGTTAGCAGAGAAGAAAGGACCTCGGATGAGTACTGTATTAGTTGAGCTTTTCTAGAGGAAAAGAATTAATAGAAACTACAAAAAAGGGATCAGTGGAAACTATATGAATAATTATCCAATGGGGGGGTAATAGGTAGAATTGCAGGGTCAGAAGCAAGAGAGTCTGCACTGGCCTTCTGAGGAATTGAAGTGGAAGAATCCACCATCACCATCTACATGCTGGTGAGCTAAAGGTTCTAGTATCTGCTCAGCCAAGAAGATAAAGCCACAGAAAAAGAGGGTTCAAGGATGTAGCAACAGTCCAAAGTCAAAAGCCTAGAAGCTTACTGTTAAGTTACTGATGAGAGTCTGTCTTCACAGCAGAAGAAACTGGAGACAGATGACCAAAGGCAACGGTAGAAACTGGAGCTCTTTGGAAGTGGCTGCTCTTTCCTCCTCTTTCCCTTTTATATCCCATCCTGGCTATAATTGGTTATGCCAATTGGTTGATGCCAATCACATTCAGGGTGGGTCTGTCCCCTCGGTTTGCTAGAATAATTATCAAGCATTTACAGGTACACTCAGAACTGTGCTTTCTAATTTGCTGGGCAACTTTTAATACATTCAATACCTCATGATTAGTGGTCATAAGCCTTAGTTAGCCAACCAAAACCACTTCACTAGCATACCGTGGATCACAAGCTGACATCTGGCATGTCACGGATCACCAGGTGCAAAGCTCTGGGTATGCTGATAAGGGCTTGAGAAGGAAGATCCATTGAGAGAGGATGAAATCAAAGCAGACCCCATTTTGAGCTTGGCTTGATAGAGGTAGGTGATGTTAGTGGGAAAAGCCAGGTTTTATTCACACGTTTTTTATGGACCCTGTCCTTTTAACCCATGGCCTATTCAGTGATGCCAGGGATTTTTGAGTATAGTTGAGCCTTCCTGAGTCTGAAGAACACTCCAAGTTTTCCAGAGGAGACAAAATAGGGCTACCTGGAGAAACTGGAGAGAATGCATGAATCATCGTTGATTTTAATCACAGTAGAAGTTTAAACAAAAAACACTATGTAGCAAAAGCCTGTTTGTTTATTTTCCTTTGGAGTTCTGATGAACTCTCTAGCTTCTTTCCTTTGTGGTATTTAAGTGAAATCTCCATGAGAAGCTAGGAGGAGATTCTTCAACAATATATAGTATGTGCCCCAAGTTTTAAGTCAATTATTTGTGGAGAGAACCATTTACCTTGTTAGTATTGATTATCTGATCTCTCCACCAGTGTGGTTCAAATGACAGTGAAAATGTAATAGTGTAAAGCAACCATTGCAATCCATGTCACAACATTAAAAACGTGAACATAATAGGAAATGATCTCTATTAACCAGAGATGGATCTCAGTGTTTTTTTTTTTTTTTTTTTTTTTGGTTTTTCTCTGGTACCGGGAATCGAACTCACGACCTTGCGCTTGCCAGGCAGGCGCTTTTGCCGCTGAGCTAAATCCCCAGCCCCATCAGTGTTTATTTATGCAACTGCAAAGGGCTATTTGGATTGGCAATTATATTTTTGCCATTTCTCGGGGTTCCAGGTTACTTACTGGAAATGGCTTGATGAATTCAAATACTGAATTCTAAATTCCTTACTCATCTATAAGCCATGGCTCAACATGGTCATGGAAATATTGCACCAGTAACAGCTTGGAATAGAAAGCAGACTATTAGAATTCAAAGTGGCTTTTAAGCGTTTGATATCAGCTTCTTAAGAAAACTTCAGTGGACCTTCCATGTAACTAAGATGGACTTAGAAGTTTTAGTTTATTTTTTTATGACCATTATTATGGAACTGTTCATTTCTGGGAAATATCAATCTTACTTATTTTTCAGATGTTGCCAGGGATATTTGCTTTATTTAATTTACTGCGTACACTGCAGTTAAAGTTTCAAGTTTTATTAAACATAGTTCTGTGTGTATCTATACGTGTGTGCAGAGAAAGTTTTAAACTTGCCTCAAGAAGATGTTTAATATGCAGCTAGTAATAACATATAAGAACCAATTTTGTAATAGAGAAGTAGATAAAGATGAGCACAAGAAACAGCAATTGAACTTTCCTCTTTCAAATCCCTTGAGAAATATATGTTCTCAGAGACAGAGGGGGAATTTTACTACCTCTACTCCGGCACGCTTGCTCATAACGGCTGACTAGGAGATGTGGGAGATACTTGGTCCCCAGCTAACTTTTTGTCCTTGTCTTCCATTTATGATGGTGGGCAGCTTGGACTCATCACTGTCTTATTATAAAATCTTATCCAAAGTAGGTGTGTGTGTGTGTGTGTGAGTGTGTGTGTGTGTTCAACTATATTCTGCCCACACCAGATGCCGCTTGTCTCCCCCCCAGTGACAACTGCTTTCATATTCCTGGATGAGGGAGTAAAAAGGCTTCTTACACATAAGAGGGCCAGATAAGGCAAAATCTGCACAGGGGTTCACTTTTTATTTTGTCCCTGCCTTCTGCTCCTTCCCTTTCCCAATGGTGTGATCCCACACACTCCCTGCTTCTCCACTCTACCTTCCCCTTCCATCTCTAGTGGGTCAGTCACATAACCGGGAAGCAGTCTGATCTCTTCCAGATCCCATCGAGGGCTGACTGGCGGAGGGGAGCAGTAATGCTCTGCCTTTTCCCCACCAAGCATGCAGCACGGGTGCCACTCACATTAAACACACCTTCAAAGTTGGACATTTAGACTTTCCCAGCTGAAGAACGTGAAGACTCACACACTTCAAGGATGCTGCCTGTGCAGCCCCATTTCCTCACGGGCTCACTGGACACACTTTCTGTACCTCTCCTTACCCTGTGCTCTTTACCAGATACTCTCAGTCCATTTTCTTAAGGATCAAACTCATTGCCAAGAATTCTTAAAGGTACTTTTTCTTTCTTAAGCCGTTCTCCTAGAGTTCACAGTAATACTCCAGGTAATAGACACACAACAATTATAATTTTCACACTCTAAAAATATCACTGTTTGCCAGACACCAGCCTATGATGTGGTTCATGTTCTGATTTTGTGCCTTTTCTAAATTGATGTGATACTGAGGTACTTAAAAGTATGCCATTTCCTTTGGAGTCAGATGGAAAGAGGAGGTAGGAGGATTAGATCTGCCACTAGAGCTTATTGTGTATGTATACATTATATAAACTCAGTTTTTTGAAAGATAAATGGTGATAACATTCCTACAGGATAGTTATGAAAATTGAATAGGGTATTTGTCCTGCTTTTTAAGCATAGAGAATGCTAAATATCTATTAGCTAAGCAATTACAAAGAACAAATTATATCACTTCCAGTAAGCTCTTTGAAGGGGAATCCTGTCTTCAGATCTTTGCATTCTCTTTATTAGAAATCCAGTATATATTAAGGATGGGTGGGTGGGTGGATGGATGGATGGATGGATAAATGGATGGATGGGCCTGGTCTCAAACAGAAATGTACTCAGGCTACTTAGATATTGCCTGGGAAAGAGGACATTTTTTAAAAAAAAAACCATCAGTACTCCAGCTGTGGTGGTGCACACCTGTAATCTCATCACTCAGGAGGCTGAGGCAGGAGGATCGTTGCAAGTTTGAGACCATCCTGGGCTACAAAGTGAGGTCAAGGCCAGCTTGAACTGCATAGTGAGACCCTGTCTCAAAAAGACAAAAAAAAAATCAGTATTTTGAGTCATTGCATGTGATATTTCTTTCTGCTTAATTGATTCCAATCATGGATGCACCTTCTTAAGTTTATCAGTTTTTTTGGCGTTTTCTCATATCTTACAAGGAATTGAAATAACTTCCTCCATGTTGTTCCACGTCATCCACATTCTAACACTTTGTGAGCTTCAAACAGGCACGTATAAGTTCTTCTTAAGGATTATTTTCTCGTGTTTCTTTAAAAACTAGGGGTACAGTTCCTGCCAAAGCTAACAGCAGGGGAGAGATCATTAGCTGACTAAATATTTCCACAACAAAAGTTGGGAAACTTAACCCCAGGGTATTGATATTTCTAAGCATTCTCTATGGATCAACAATTAGGCCAAGTTAATCTATCAGTTATGAAACAGCCCAGAAAGAGTTTAGACTTTTATTTTTGGCAAGCAGCAAAACAAAGTGAAAATGCCATGCAAAAGCCTAGATTATTTATTTTTATATCTGTTACTATTTTCCCTTTAGCCAGTAAGTAGTTACCTAATTCAATTCAGTAGTTCCTTCTTACTACCTACTATGTGATGTTCACTCTCTACCCAATGAAGGAATTCTGTGAAGTGAGATATAGTACAATTAAAATAGCCCTACGGTACATCTGCATTGTTTGGCATCGTTTTTCATTTTTGGCCAGAGAGTTCTCACCCACTGTTGAGTTTACCAGCAACAATAGCTGAAGCTGGGAGAGAGGAAAGTCCAGGGATTTTGGAGTCACTTTTAATGCTGGCGGCATAGTCACTGGCTCTGTGGTTGAGCACATACTTTTGTCTATATGAACCTCTTTCCTCTACTGAGAAGTAGGGGAAATAATACCTACCTCACCATGTACTGGAGGGATGAATGCAGTGGTACAAGTGTCCAGTAACATTGGTTTCCCTCATCACTTTGTGATTAGGCTGGAACTAAGGCACCGAGACCAGCAAGGTCAATATCCTGTACAGAAAGTTCATTTTGTTGTTTCCCTAGGTCACTAGGGAAGTGACAGGACACTTCCCTAAGTTACTACAGTGTTGATCCTACCCTGTATGAGTCATGAGCCTCATGTGGGCAGACATATAGCCCTTTTCTATTCAAGAACTGAGGCTGCATTTCGATGGATCTAAGCCATCTGGAATGATTTGGCTTTACACCTTGCTTTTATCCAACACTGGCCTCTGAATCTTATCAGGTCAGAGCTGAGAGTTCTCTGGAGCCTGGTTACCCCAAACATTGGAGGAATACAGTTTGGTGCTGGTAACTTAGCCCCGCAAAGCCTCAGTCTCCTCATCTCTAAACACAGATAATAGTTACAGGATTAAAAATGATATATTGAAAGCCCCAGCCACATGATGGATCAGCCAGGGTTCTATCCTTTCCTCTCTCTTGGGCATTTTGCTCACTTAAGCAAGAGTACCTGGCATACTTAAAACATAGTCACAAGAAGCGGTTTGAAGAAAAGTTAGAGGTCAGACATACATGGTAAAATAAAATAGCATGGAGGAGAAAGGACACTCAACCCAAGCAAGGAGAAGGCAGAGTTATGGATTCAGCATAATTCTTGTGTCAGCACTAAACCCATTTAGCATGAAGGTCACCTGAGATGAAGACAAGAGAGGAATCCCAAAGACAGAGAGAAGTAATACTCAATACACTTAATGTAAAGCTGCGTGCTTTACACACAGTATCACATGTAAGCTGCATAACAGCCCATGAAGCAGGCACAGTACTCTTCTTACTACACATCAGGCATAGAGGCGGTGGGTGGTGACCAGGGTTCCCTCTTACCTCAATTCCCATGCTTCCTAGGGAAGTAGAAGAAAATCAGCCCCAGAGTTTACATATCTTCCATTCAAGAAAGAAAAAAACCTAGGGCAGGAATGGCTTAGTAGCATTCCAAATGTGGAATAAATGTCAAATGTGAACCCATCAACTCTAATGAAGGTAAGCAAGGGGATAATGTAGTCCATCTGAGTAAACGTAAAGGCTCCACTGTATGCATAGAAATGAGCACTGCCTCAGCAAATCTCAATTCACCTTGAGTGTCATTAAGAAAATGAACCAACACCAACAATTAGAGATACAGCAAGAGGATAGGTACATGTCCCTTCCTTCAATGTCAACCTTAGGCATTGTTTAACTGGTTTACCCAAATATTAGTGAATCATCTAGGACAGGATTCAACAAACTCCTGGGAGTCATGTGCTTTTGCAAATAAAGTTTTATCAGAACACAATCATCTCCAACTGTTCATATATATTGAAAGCTCTTTTCATGCTGTCAGATTTGAATAGTTTTTAAAAAGACCATAAACTTATAAAGCCATAAATATTTACCAAATGTCTATCTAGAAAGTTTATTGCTTGTGACCTAGGAGAATGTGCCTATGTTTGAAATTTCCACTTAGTACTTTATTAGAACTCATATACTCTAAATGTACATGTCTTCTGGTAAATTTCTATAAGGTAGGAAAAATAGCCATATTACAGCTTTATTCCTGATGAGCCAACTAGTTTTCTATCCATTTGCAAATTCGTTTTGGTATGAGCGAATGACTATATAAATTTCCTTTGAACCAGCTTTACTAACTTGAATAGATTTTTAAACTCATATCATGTTTTGTATGAATCCTGTTTTTAGATTTTGATAGTTATAGTTTGACAGCTTTAAGGGATACTGTAATACTGTAATACTTAACTTTACATACCAACTTGATGGATTACTGATTACCTAGAGAACTGGTAAAGCATTACATCTGGGTGTGCCTCCAAGAGTGGTTCCCGAGGAAATGAACAAATTAGTTAGTGGGCCAAGTGGGAGAGATCTGCCCTCAATGTGGGTGGGTCCCTCCAGTTGGACATAAGGTTAGATGGAATGAAAAGGCAGATAAAACACAATCTTCATTCTCTTTCCTGGAGCAGCAGCACCTTTTCTGCCCTTGGACATCAGAACTCAGGCTTTCTGATCTTTGGACTCCAGAACTTAAATCAGCAGGCTCCCTGGGTCATAGGGTCTTTGACCTCGGATCAAGAATTACATAATTGGCTTTCCTGGTTCTGAGATCTTTGGACTTGGACTAAGCCACCCTACCTGCATCCCAGAGTCTCCAGCTTGTAGTCTGCTGTGAGACTTCTTGGTTTCCATAATCACGTGGGACAACTCTCCTAATAAATTCCCTCCCAACTGGTCCTGTATCTTTGGAGAACCATGAATAATCTGGGTACCATGGGATACAACATTAATGGGCATGGTGACAATTTTCAGGATTCATTGGGAAAATCTACTTGGCAACCAATCTCACTGGAGAGAAGTATGATACTTCTTTAAGCCAAACAGCCCTATAAGTACTTCTTTAAGTCATAACCCTATATGTTAACCCATAGAATGGGAAAATTAAGATAATAGAAATATATACCTCATAGGCTGGACTGGTGACCAATGAAAGATAAGTAAATATTTAACACAGGAAGCAGTGCTTAATATTAAAATCTGACTTACAGTGTTATTAATGATACTAGCCTATGTATTAGATGTTTCTTTGGTTATCAATAACAGACATTTGACTCCTACCAGACTTAGCAAAACAAAGGGGAAAAGGAGGTGGGAAGATGGTTTGAAAAAGCATGAGTCCACAGAAGCAAAGGAAAATCCAAATATTTAGACAAACAGATCTGTTTTCTCTACACAGGTTAAGACTCAGCAGTGTGAAAGGGTCTAGGTTATCTAAAGGTACACGACTTGGTTTTTGCATCCGTATACCCTGAGCAGGTGAGGAATTTGCCTATCTCTTCCTCTGCTCAGTGAATCAAAGCAGAGACTATAACCTCATCTTTGTGTCCCTGCATGCTAGCATAATGCCTGACACATGGATGCTCATAAAAATTTATTGACCTAAATTACCAGCATGTTCATGGGGATGATAAGTAGATATGACTAGCAAAAAAGTCACAGTCACTTCCAGAGATAAGATATGTTATTGGATAGCACATCTGGAGGCCAGGTTGAAGCAGGGACCTTGACTGGTAGCCTAAAGTGACTTTTCCTCTTCGCAATTGTAAAAGATATCAAGATAGCATTCTAAACACAACTTCAGTGTGCAGAAGTCACTGAATATATCTTGTCCTTTTAGTCATTGGAATCTTCGTCTGCTTCTGGGGGAAGCTGGGAGATAAGACCTGTCCCCCTCTATCCCCTGGGGGCACAAAGCGGACTGGTTTTATTGCATTATAGGATTTGCCCACCTCAATTGCATTGACAAGACATGCCTGGCCTGTGTATACATCCTGGTCTCTCTAATCTCTTTACTTCCGTCACTTGGACATTTTATTTGAAATTGATTTTTAAATGTCCGAGTAATTGAAGTTTATGTGTAGTTGTCTTTTTGCAACAGAGGTAATCTGAGGTCGCTTACACGCTCATTAATGGTGGACTAGACATGATTGCATTACTACAGGCCTCAATTTATGCCATTCCTGAGGGCTCCCAGCAGAGAGTGGCTTCTTCCCTTGACAGACCTGCTCATCTAAACAATAGGACAGTGTGGAGCATTGCATCCCCCGTGCTGTACCTTCTGCAGGTGACGAGGTCTAACAGGAGGCATTTTGCAGGGACTCCCATGGGGTCCATCTTTGGACATGTATATTTGGACATGTGGAAGCTACTAGGGACTGGTGAAGACAAAAGTTGCTTGTTTGGTAGTTAAAGGACTTTCATTTGAATTCATCTTAATGTTCAACTCAGTAAAGCCTGGAGAGTGATAGATAAAATCCTTACTCTCCCTTAGATTTAGTGTCTTCATCTATGTAATGGGGATATGAAAGCCTGTTTCCCAGCACAAGGTGAAGCTGAATGGAATAAAGTTTATAAGTGGCTGGGCATAAATAAAATACAAATCCTAAATAGCTTTGGTGGCCTCCTGTTTTGTTTTATATTACACCCTCTTCTATGGATCATAACATCTGAGTACCACGAAAAGAAATAAGCAAAATTCTGGCATTAAAAAAGTAGGCAATAAAAGGAGAAATCTGAGAACTTCAACCTCACTGTAGTGAATCCCACCTGGAGCATCTTATTTTTGTTAATTTTGTATATTTTTCTATTTTATATTTCCATTGGAAAAATACATAATGCTTTGAGAAGAAAACTGGACCATTATTACTTGTTATGGTTTATGTCTAGATATCCCCCAAAGCCTCGTGATGTCATAAGTGGGGCTTTCTCAGAGGTAGCAGGGTGGAGAGTATGTGATGATGAGACTAGCAGTGTGTGATTGCTAAATCAGTCCACTGAATGCTTTGGTGCCGCCCTAATCCCAGTGTCTTAGATAGAGTATAAAAGGGGCAAAAAGAAGCTACTAAGGTCGCTTGCTTGCTTTTGCTGTTTTCTGTCTGCCAAGAACTGTTTCTCCTCTATGATGCCCCTCTGCCAAGCCACTCTGCCTTGGAGCCAGCTGACTGTGGATTGAAACTGTGAACTAAATTAACGTTTCCTCCCTTAACTTGTGGATGTGCGGTATTTTGTCTCAGCAATAAGAACAGCAACCAAGACAGAGTTTGGTACTAGGGAAGTGGGTCATTGCTGTGATTGTACCTGACCATGTGGTTTAGGAGCCTTTGGAACTGGCATGTGGGAATGGGAAGATTTACAAAAGTTTTGGAGATGCCAGCTGTTTGTCTTGTAAATTCTTGCCAGTATGTGCCCTGAGTTAAATGTCTGCCCAAAGAAGTAACAGTCCGGAGAAGCACCTGGAGGATTAAGATATTGGAGGAAGATAGGAAGATTGAAATTAGAACTTGGGACAAGCAACGAAAAAGCAAACTATTCTTGATAGAACCTAGAACAAGAGCAAAAGTGACAGGTAAGACTCGGCAGAGTATGTTAAAAGGGAAAAGATGTCCACGCTGGAGCGAGGGTTCCAGAGATATGGGAAAACACATCTCCCTGGATAATGCTAGAGAATGCTGAGTCCCTGTGCTTACTTTGCATCAGAGAAATTACAGCCATCATTAGGTGGTGCAGCGTTCTCCTTCCCCGGTATTTAACCAGGGATCTTTGCCCATGTCCCAAAATTACAACAGGTAAATAGCAGTGAAAGTTTAGTCCCTTGTTTATTGGACTTTAATATACACCAGAGACTTTTATAAACACTTTGTGAATATTTGTCTTATTTACCCTAGGTAGCAACTCTACTGATACATTCTTTTTCATTCAATATGAATGTATTCAGTATTCATTTGTTCTTCACTCTGGAAAGGTAACAGTACGTAATACAACCCAAATGCCCACACCTGGGGAATTTGTATTTTCAGGGGAGAGGAAAAACAATAATTAATTAATATTTAATAAAACAATAATTAACATTTAATAGACATTAAGAAATCTGAGATAGACATGCTTGTTTCTCTCTTGGACATGAGGAGACTTAGGCAGCACTTGTGCAGAATGTCCAAGGTTGTCCACAGGCAACAGCAAATCTAGATATGGGCATCTTCAAATCTCATGCTTTTAACTGCTAAGCCTTTCTGCCCTCTCATTCTCTTGATTGCCTTGGAAATTGCCCAGCTCTTCCTTTGAACTGCTCCTATTCTTTAATCCAAGTAACCAGCCAACACCCACTGCACACCTTTGAGGGAAATATCAGGCCCTGGGCCTGCTTAGGATGGCTTTGAGCTGGGCAGATCACACCTTTTCCGGCAACCATGGATGCTACTTCACATCCCCTCTTCAGATCAAACCACATCACTGCTTACCCATCTCTGCTCAGCTCCAGGTATGAATTTACAGATTTCTGCTTGTGGGCTAGTGTGGTGTCACTGTCACTTAATTACCTAATTTTATGCAAGTTTTTAAGGCTCTGTCTCTTCTCAGAGCCTTTGAATATTTCTTCTCCTCTTCTTCCACTTCTTAAAGAAACACACTTATAGCCAAAAACCAGAAAAAAGTGCATGGGAGCTCAAATCTACACAATTAAGGGCAAAAAGTTCCCAAAAGGCAGACTCAGTCCTAGGAGTTGCTTCCCCAGTTAAGTATCATTAATAAAAATTTCCCTTGAGGACTTCAGCAGGCAGGAACTAGGGCATGATTCCTCTAAAAGTGAAGACCTTCCAACCTTGTAATAAAATAATCAGGATATAGCCTGTCTCAAAACTATTCCAAATCATTTATGTTAAGAGCCACTTAGAAAAAAAGGGCTTCATCTTTCTATTCCTTTCAATGTATAGAAATGCATCTGAAATAAAATTATTTGGTGACATGCAAATAGTAGGTGCAATGTGCATGCACATGCATCTGTGTGATAGGAAGCAAGGAGAATTTTGGGGGTCCTCTCACTTGTTATTTTCCATTGCTTTTGAAATATGCACATACTAAAGCATATTCTTCTGTTAGAACTTTCAAAATGAACAGGAAAAATTCTCCCTCCTCCTTAGCACTCTTTCTTGAGGGTAAGGGTGGGGAATATATACACTGTATGTATATATATTAAAATACACAATATTTTTAGAGAAAAAGACTTATGTTAGGCCCAACGTAGAATAGTCAAAAATCAATGTCTCCTCTTTCAAAGACAGAACTCCTAACAGTAACAAACTATCCTGCAAATTCTGTGGAAAATACCAAGGGATTGGGTGAAACTCTGAAGACAAAAGGGCATTCATAGAATCTCCTAGAGAACCACACATAGCCATCTCAGTGTGTCTGCAGGTATGCCAAAGAAGGACCTAAACTGAACAAAACTATCCCCTTAAGCTCCCTACACACACCCTCAGAGCCATCAAAGCCACCAGTACTATCTTTTTCCATGACTCTCAGCTACAGATAAAATAAAATTTCAACTACTTCTCCCAAACGTCAAACTTACCAGGGCAGGATTGGAGTGCCACTTCTTCCCTTGATGAAATGCACCCATCCCCAGTTAAGTAACATAGTCTTCAACCACTCCAGGAAAGTCCTAATTGTGTATTCTGTATTATGATTCCTGATATATCTTGCCTCTTCAATTGCCCCTCCTTTCCACCTATGAAAATTGCACAGTTACCCCACGATCCAACCTTACACACCTTCCAGAAGCTAAGATGAGGTCTTTCCTTATCTCCCTTAGTCTGAGCTCTCTGCATGTTACTCTGCAGCATTTATCAAATTCTACCCTCTGTGGTCATGGTTGTCTATGTCTCATCTCCAGATTGCTAATTACCAAAGGACCAATATGCATTTTACTTATCTTAGCATCCCCTGCACTCATAGCTCATTTCTCATTTTAGGAATTCTCAACTGACATTCACTAATGTGAATTCCATAGGTCAAGGACAACCTCAAGGGGGCTGGGGATTTAGCTCAGTGGCAAAAGCGCCTGCCTGGCAAGCGCAAGGTCGTGAGTTCGGTTCCAGGTACCAGAGAAAAACCAAAAAAAAAAAAAAAAAAAGGACAACCTCAAAATGGTACCCCTGCAAGGGAAATATTAATGGTCCAAATGTCCGGTGAGAGGGCGGATGATAAATAGCCTTATAGTCACAGCATGAAATATAATAGAGCAGTGAAAATACGTTACAGTCACATATAGTGATTTAGATGATTCATATATGAATTTTTTAAAACCCCAAAAGATTATGTACAGCATAGCATCCTTTATATAAATTTAAAATGAATTAAATAAAAGATATGTGTTTACGCTTGCATACAGTTTTAATAGAACAAGCTAAAAAGGAAAACAAAAGAAGAATGAACCCAAAATTTAGATTGGAGAAAACAGGGTTGTTAGGAGACAGCATATGGCTAGATGTCAGTTATTAATGAGATTCAAGCTTTTATTTGTCATGCTAGATTAGTGCATAATCATTAAATTTTTAAATTAACTAAATACTAAAAGTGATCCGGGCATTGACCAATGATGAGAATGTGTCATGATCTATAGATCCTGGTTAATCTAATTATGTGCAGCTGAAGTCTATCTAAACAAGAATAAAAGATAAACTCTTGGTATTTAGCAATCTATAATGATTAAGAATGGAGACCCTCCTAGTCATCAGTGGAATATCTTTACATTTTGTTCCTAGGGATGGAGGAACAACATGTGTTGTTCTTTTCAATTTTTCTCCAAATAATCTTTACTGATGACCCTCTTATTGCCCATACACATATCATCCCTTTACCTACTCCAGATGCACACACTCAGTCTGCTGTGCAAATGAGCACAAGATTCCTGAAAAAAGCCGTGATATTAACTGAATCAGCTAGGACTACATCAGTGCATTTATTCATTCGGTAATTATTTATATAGCAAGCACTGTGCTACATACTGCGTAGAGAGTTGTCTTCAAAACTAACATCAAGCCTTTCCTTCTAGAACTCAGAAACTGGTAGAAAAGACATTAAATGCACATAGAAATACATGTCATGACTATATAATTATACACTGTGAAAAGCTTAGTCAAGAAGAACAGAGCTGAGTGCCAAGGGTAAACAACAAGAACACTGTCATTTTGCTTGTCTGAAGCAGTGCTTGTACGAGAGGATAAGCAGTGCAAAAGGTAATCTGATGTTGCTGGAGAAGCTGCAGTTCACCATCCATGCCTGGAATGGACATATCCGTAATTTAAGGAGTGCACATCAGTAAGAGCTTAGCTGAAGCATTGTTTCTAATGAGCTGGTAGAGCTCTGCCTTCAGCCTGGCTCATGAGTCTGACACCCTTGATCTCCAACATTCTGGTGAGGAGACAGGAGAAGAAGGAAAGGTAAGATCTTGGGTGCAGGGGTGTGTCAGAGGAAGGAGTCTGGATTTATTACTGATTTGATGGAGGAATTATGGCAGGGTTTTAAATAAGAAAGTGTAGTGTTCTCCTTTGTATTTACCTTGGCTGTTGTATGAAAAATAAAGTGAACAGGAGCAAAGACCAATTAGGAGCACAGGCAACTACACAAGGATGATGGTGCCTGGGGCTCAGGTAGAATATGTACTGGGGGGGAAGGGCAGCATTGGCATAGATTTTAGAGACACAATTAATAAGAACTGAAAGATTGAAACTAAGAGTTGACAAGGAAAAGAGGAATTTTAAAAGTTCCTAAGTTTTGGCTTAAGAATCATTTATAGCATTATTTACTGAAACTGAAAAGACTTGGAAAAAGAAGGATTATATGAAGAATGGACATGGAAAAGTATTGTACTTTTGACAAAGTTGAGACACTCATTAGACATTTACATGGAAATTCAGGTAAAAGATCAGAAATTTTACTTGGAAATTTTGGAAGAAATCAGGGATAGAGAGAGATTTTGGAGTTAACTCTGTAGATAGCATTTAAAGTCACATGCCTGAATAAGATTAGCTAAAAAGACAGAGTAGATAGCAAGATAGCAAGCCCCAGATGGAAATATCAGGCATGCCTGTATTTGGAGGTCAGTCATACTGGAAGAAGGCAGAAAATAACTGAGAAGCAGCTATCCTTGAGTTAAAAGAAAGTATAGAAAAACACAGATCCAAGAAGCCCAATGAAGAGACAATTTCAAGAAAAGTAGACAATTGTCAAATGATGCTGAGAGATGAGGGAAAGTGAGGCAAGAAATATGATGTGCCCATTGGCTGTATTGCCAATCATGGGATTGTGTTGTTTTAGTTACATTTCCTATTGCTGAGACAGAATACCAGATACTCAAAAATAAAAGAGGGAACGTTTATTTGGCTTGCAGTTTTCAGAGGTTTCAGTCCACAGTCAGCTGGTTCCAAGGCAGAGTGGCATGGCATAGATGCATCACAAAGTGAAATAGTCTACAAGAAACAGGTGAGAGCACATTATCCCTCTTTCTGGCCTTATATTTTATGCAGGTTACCCGCCCTAGGGCTGTGGTAACAATCACATGCTTAATCCTAGCAAGAAATATGCCAAACCAAGTAGTGGACTGATTTAAAAAATCACACAACCTTTATCTCAGCACCATGCAATCTAGTTTCAGCCACCTCTGAAAAACTCCCTTCTATGATGGCATGAGGTTTGTGCTGACATCTAGACACAAACCATAACATTCCACCCCTGGCCCCACAAAGACTCATGTATGTTCCTTTACACAAAATGCATTTAGTCGATCTCTAATAGTTGCCATAGTCTTAACATTTTCAGAAAAAGTCCAAGTCCAAAGTCTCCTATCAGATTTAAGGTAAACTGTACAAATGAAAAGAAAGTTAAACACGTCCAACATTCAGTGACACGAGATAGAGATTTTTTTTTCCATTACAAAAGGTCCAAATAGGGGAATACAAAAGAATAAAACCAAAGCAAGTACAAAATCTAGCAGGGCAAACATTAAGTCCTATAGTTCCATATGCAGGATCTGAGGTAATCTGTAGCAAGATGTGAACTCCAAAAGGCTTGAGTGGCTCTGCAGTTATGACAATTCTGGTAGTTGTAGCTCCCATGGCTTCTCTCTTTGGCTGGCTCTGCTTACCTTAGATGATCCACGTTCCTGGCTTCTCCACCCTTTTAGGGTCTCCACTGCACCTTTGGACTCACACTCACAGTTTTACACTTTGGTCTCTCAGGGGAATATTGCCTGGCCTCTCAGCCCTTCCTCTGAAATCTGGGTGGAAGCCTTCCTTGCATTCTGCATGTACCTAAATCCAACATCATGTGGATGATGCCAAGGTCTGCTGCCAGCTCTAGCAGTAGCCAGGCTTCCCTCTCTCTTGACTGTAGAAGTTGAGTGCCTATGAATGAAATTCCAAGGAACAACTTCTTGGCCACTACCATTCTAGAACATGATCCTATGGGACTGTCTTCTCAAAGCAGTCTCTCACCTTTGCAACTGTGAGGTTACAAAGTTGGAGTCCCATTGGGTTTTGTGTTGTGCTCAGACTGTATTTTCTGTTGTCTTCTTCTGAAGTACTTGGGTTTTTCTTGCTATTCTTTTCATTTCCATCTTTGCAGACCGCAACTTTACTGGAGCACTTTTTGGTGGGCCAAACTCAACATTTTGAATCATTCCTCTGGGCTCTTTGCTCTTGATTCTCAACATAGATCTGACTAAATTTCCACAAGAATAGCCATACCACCACCTCAACACTAGACTGCCTTGAAATTTCTTCAACAAGATTAGTCTACGTTTAATCTCAGTCTCAGACAAAGTCTAGCCATAAGCAAAATGTAGACAAATTTTCTGTCAATCCATAAAACACCTCCAGTGTGTCTTTTGAGTTCTGATCAGAATCTTCCATCCACTGAAGTCTAAGCCTTTCCACAGCTGTTTTTTAGCAGATTTTCTGAACCTGTCCAAAATTTCCACCAACCCATTCCAAAGGCCAGAAATAGTCATAGTAACCCCACTCCTGGTACCAAACTCTGTCTTAGTTACTTTTCTTGTTGCTGAGAGAAAATACCAGACATCCAAAGTTAAAAGAAGAAAGATTTATTTGGCTCACAGTTTATAAAGGCTTCAGTCCACAGTTGTCTAGCTCCAAGACAGGGTATCATGGCAGAGGGCCATTGCAGAGAAATATCCGTCCACACCAAGCAGAGGGTGAGAGCACATTAGGCTTCTTTCCGTCCCTTATATTTTATGAGTGTTACCCATCCTAGGGCAGATTTACCATTTACACCCTTAATCCTAGCCACAAATATGCCAAACTAACGAGTGTTCTGATTTAATAATCACATACCCTTGTTCCCAGTACCACATACTCTAGATTTAGCCACCTCTGAAAAGCAGGGATAGTTGATATAGGAAAGACAGGGAACAGGTATGTCTGCAGACTTCTAAAGGAGCATCAAGGGACTTCATGAAGCTCAAGGCATGAGTTGACCTCTGATATTTGGGAGAAGAAAAGGAATCTGCCAGTGCAGAGATCAATGAATCAGCAACTTTGAGGTGGGAAGGAAGGTTTATTCCTTCAGGTTGATTCGTTTCTCAGTGAAAAGCCACTAGGTTAGTGATAGTCTATGGTGACATGGAAAGTGGAAGAGGAAGAATGTTCTGTGAAAGAGGTGATGTAGAATGTGGGAATGTATAGTGGCATTGCCAGTTGGTGCTATGCGTCTGATGGATATGCTGGTCATGATTACACTTGAGATGAATCAGCACTGCTGGTAGTGTTCTCCATTGGCCTCCAACATGTTGTTCAGGTAAAAGTATAAAATAAATTTGTCACTGGTTCTAATCTGATTGGAGTTTTGATACACATATACATACATGTAGATTTGAAATGCTTAAAATAATGGACTATACCCTGAAGGGTAGTTGTCATTATTGTTTGTGAAAGAATGTGTGAACAGATGGTTAGAGGTTAAGAAACTTGTACATTTCTTCACTGGTTTAACGCTGAGCTCTGAAGCCTGGCAGCCCAGGTCCAAGCCCACTATAATACAGTCTCATTTACAGTTCTTGAAGCAAGAATTAAAAGGTATGTGAGCTAGAATGCTAGGGGATGTTGCTCAGAAAATGACATGCTTGAAATAGGGAGATTAGGGATTTCAGTGGGAGAAAACGAGATGGGAAAGAGAAAGCATCATTTGAGGTGATTAGGTCAAGGGAACAAGAGATCCAGAAGTTGAATGAAAGATCATCACATACTGAGGCCTTCAGAGTAGTGACAAGAGTAAGGGGACAGATTTCTTCATGTAGGATTTCTGAAACAGAGTTAGACATGTGGACTTATTTTATAACATGGTGAAAAGGAGAATGTACAGTGTATTTCTCATATTGATTCACCATGATATCTCTTCCCTCAGAATACATATATTCTAAGAATATATATATATGTGTGTGTGTGTGTGTGTGTGTGTATATATATATATATATA
>NW_004955431.1:16665951-16699721 GCF_000276665.1 Chinchilla lanigera | reverse complement strand
ATATATATATATAAGACACGTAATGTGTCCCTAGGTATCTGGTCCAAGAAACATTATGGAGAGAAATACTCCAGAGCAAAGCCCAAGTCCTCTTCCCTCCTACTCCATTCTTAATGCTCATACACTCAACACTGACCTCCCTCAAAACTAACCAACAAACACTGATGAAAATATTTATGCCCCATGGAAGCACAAATGCATGCCATTACAAACTCTGAAAATTTCCATCTTCCTTCATCTGACCAGCTTACTCCCCATGGGCAAATGAACCACCATTCTGAGTGCCAGAAACTTCTCAGATGCAGACTGCTCTCTCCAAAGAGGCCTTCTTCTTGGGCTTCAGAATTTGAGATGAGACAAATAATTTCCCAGATAAACATCTGATCTTTCCTCTTGCTGAAGCCAAATGAATACTTGGTTTATGAAGATTCAGCCACTGGCAGTCATTTACAATGTAGAACTCTCCTGCCTTGTGCTTAGAGAACTGCGTACAGGTCAAACAAACAAAAAGGCAACCCTTACTTTTCCTCCTGTAGCTTCTGCTAATGGAAACCTTTTAAATTGAACTTTTTTGGTGATTTGTTACTGTCACTGGCCATTGTCTGTCCCCAAGATGATGGATTTGTCACTAAATTCACTTTTCCTTAAACCTTGCTGGCAATTGAATTTGACATTCAAGTGCACACAGTTCAGTCACTGATCACAGTATAATCCCAGCAGTGATCCCATGCCAAAATTAATTTTATCATTTGTAAACAATATGTGAGTGGTAAAAGTCAAATCCAAAGAGGAGAGGAGAGGATGAAAATGAGCATTACTGGGAATCAAATATTCCCTTAAGCCTCCAACTTGCCTCCCTATTTTCACCCCATCCCTTAAGCAAGTACAATGTTCTCACTTTCACAATTTCTTGAGATATCAAACTGGCTTCACATGGCCATTTTTATATTGTAGTGAACTATATGTTATGGTTATGTCTTGTTGGAATTTCCACAATATAATTATCTCTCTCTTTTACATTTCCATCAGAAGAGGAACTATGGAAAACTTCTAATGAAAACTATTATACAGTTCATCACTATGAATGCTTATAGATAATTCGTGGTAACTAAACTCAAAACTGTTAATTTCTTCACAATGTTTTGTTTATCTAACATTATAGAAGAAAATCATCATAGAAAAATATAAACAAAAATCTATGTATCCCTCTACCTATCCTGTTAATAGTTACTTAGATTCATAATATATCCCTAGGAATCTGGGGAAACTGTACTGAAAACAGAATTAATTAAGCTCAGTGCTCTTAATGAATTCTGATGTCAGTGTGGGACGGTCTTAAAGATGTCAAAAAAGATCTGTGGAATGAAGATATATTTCTGTTCTTCCATAGGGAATTCTCAATTCAATGAGCTTTGTCCATGAGTAGGATATAAAACATCCCCATCATTTTAGAACATTCTTTGGGGTCACTTTCTAGTCAGTGCCTACCCTCCTAATAAAGCTTTGTTCTGATTTCTACCATCCTTTCTTGGCCTGCTATTTTGCCTGTTATTTGCTTTATTCAAAGGAAATAATGCATACATTCTCTTGTATTTAACTTCTTCAGTTCATCATGAATTTTTGGAACTTCATCTGTTTTGTTATTTAGCTTTTATATTTGAACCCATGATCCATTTGAGTTAACCTCTTTATAAACAGTTCTCAGTGACTGAGATTCACCCCACACACACACACATCATAGAAATAAAACCTTTTTCTTTCTATATAGAAATATGGTAGTGTCTTTGTTGAAGGTCAGTTGACCTTATTTATTGATTAGTTGTGGACTCTCAGTTATGTTCCACTCATATTAATGTGTATATTTGCCCACAATTACACTGCTTTGGTTACTGTAGATTTGTAGCAAGACTTGAAACTGGAAAATATAGACCCTCCAACTCATTCTTTCTGGAAACAATTTTGGCTACTCTAGATCTTTCATAATGCCTAATAATAATTTTTAGAATTAGCTTTAGAAAGATAACCTCTATAATAAATGGTGCTGGAAATACTGTCCATAACTGGCTGGTTCCAAGGTAGGGTTGCACATAGTAGAGGGGCAATAGTTCACTGCAGCAGAAGACAGCAAAAGCAGCAAGAGAGGTGAGAGAGGAAAAGCATCTTTCTGTTTCTTACATTGTGTGCTGGCCAACAGCCCTAGGGCAGGTGTTGCACTCACACACTAAATCTCACTATGGGACCATGAATCAATCACAAACTCTACATTCAGACACTCCGTGACTACATGAGGCTTTGGGGGAACATCTAGACCTAACCACAACTTCACCCCGGCCCCCAAAGACTCATGTACATTACTTTATACAAAAGGCATTTAGTCCATCTCTCAGTTGCCAAAGTCCTAATAGTTTCAGCACTTCTGTAAAGTCCAAGTCCAAAGTCTCCTCTGAGATTTAAGGCAAACTCTTAGCTGTGAGCTCCTGTACAAATGAAAAGAAAGTTAAACACATCCAATATTCAATGGCACAAAATAGACTTTTCCATTTGAAAAGGTACAAATAGAAGGACACAAAGGAAATGTACCAAAGCAAGTTCAAAATCTAGAAGGGCAAACATTAAGTCCTGTAGTTCCATGGGCCACACCTGAGGCAATCTGTGAACTCCAAAAGGCTTGGGTGGCTCCACCTCTATGGCACTTCAGGTGGTTGTAGCTCCTACGACTTCTCTCCTGGACCTGCACTGCTCTCTGCTTGTAGTTTTCCCCCAGACTATCCATTTTGCTGGCTTCTCCAAACTTCAGTCTCCACTGTACCTTTGGCATCACACTCATAGTGTCACACTGTCACTATGACAGGAGTGCACTGCTTGGCCTTCCAGGCCTTCCTCTGAAATCTGCGTAGAAGCCTTCCTGATCACACAGATCTTGCATTTGCATGCACCTAAAACCATCCCCACATAGATGATGCCAAGGTCTGCTGCCAGCTGGAGCAGTAGCCAGGCTTTCCTCTATCTTGGCTGGATTGCTGAGCATCCGAATCAGTTCTGAGGAATAAATTCCCTACTCCACCATTATCCAGGAAATGGTACTCTGAAGCTTTCTTCTCCAAGTAGGGTCCTTCACTTGTGCAAATTTGCTGCTACAAAGGGTGGAGTCCAGCTGCTTCTTGTGATGCTCTCAGACCATCTTTCTTATTCTCTTTTTCCTTGTCAACATGAAGATCTCCTTTGCTCTATATCTGTAGTCCACAGCTCTACTGGAGCTTTCTTTCTGGACAAATTCACAATGCTTTAAATCACTCTGCTGGGCTGTTTGCTCTTGATTCCCAACATAGATCTGGATCAAAGCACCCAACAGTAGCCATGCCACCACCTTAACATTAGACTGCCTTGACATTTCTTCTACAAGATTAATAGGTCTGCTGCCCTAATCTCAGTCTCAAGTAAAATCTCTGGTACAAGAAAAATGCAGACAAACTTCCTGCCAAGGCATAACACACATTGCCTGGAGTCCAATAGGCAGTGTAGTCCTTCTTCCCAGCAACAACCTCTGGAGCCTTGTCTTTACCAGCAGGATTTCTATCAGCCTTCTGGTCTTCCGAGCTCTGACCAGAATCTCCCACATAGTACAGTTTAAGGTGTTCCAACTCTACTTTTTCAATTGACATCTCCAAATCTTCCCAAAGCCTTCCCACAGGCCATTCCCAAAGGTTCTGGAAGCACATGGTCAGGTATAATCACAGCAACAACCTCACTTCTCTAATACCAAATTCTGTCCCTTGTATTGCACACAGGCTACCTGCCCCAGCGCAGGTATAGTACTCACACCTGTAATCCCAGCATTAGAGCACGAATCAATCACAAATTCTAGATTCAGCCACCTCTGAAAAGCCCACCTCCCCATGACTGGTGAAGCTTTGGGGTAACCTCTAGACAAAAACCATAACAATGAGTGATGTCTATTCTAAGCATTCGTTACATATTTGATATTTTATTTTATTGATCTTATTTCCCAGCCAAGTACATGTTGTACAATATAGTAAGAAGTTCCTGACAAAACTGGAAGAGAATAGAGGTGACAAGCCTGTCACATGGAAAAGGAAGCTAAGCACATGTGCTGTCAGTGTATGTGAGACGTGTGTGGAACACGCAGTTGTTAAAGCAGTGAAGACTGCCTTATGTGTGACAGTTGAAGCACAGCTTATTTCTGTGTAGACTTTTGTTTGTCATTACATTGTAATTCACACAGGTTTTTATTTTTGGTGCTCTTTTACGTTTTGTAAGCAAGTAAACCTGTGATTGTCTATGTATATTTTAAGCATTCATTACATTTTTGTTATTTTATTTTATTAATATTTTGTGTTCCTGTTAACTACATGCTGTATAATATAATAAGAACTTCCTGACAAAACAGCAAGCCTGCTGATATGTGAAGTATGTCCTACAAAAAGACCAGGAAAGCAAAACACATGTGTTGTTTATGTAAGTGATATGTGTGTATTGAACATGATTTTATCACATGTGCAGACTGCCTTGTATGTGATAATTAGAGTAAGTAATTGTTTTTGTAAAGGGTTATTGGTATTTTCATTGTAGTTTATATAAGTATTTATTTGTGTGGTTTTTTTTTTTAGATTTAGCGTACCAAAAGACAGTCAGTGTTGAAAATTTTGATGCTTTTTTATAAACACTGAATAAATATTAAAAATTCAATACTTTTTTGATATTTTTCCTGTTAAGTATGCATTGTTTAATATAATAAAGCTCATAAAACTTAAAATTAATAATTCATTAATAGACATATTCTGAAGAATAAATGTGGGCCTGATAGACCCATGTTTCTGCACCTTGATGACAAGGTTAGTGTTATGCTCTTAATTATCTTTCAATTTATCTCTGCATTTATATTGAAATATTTTTAGACTAAGTGGACCTTATTCCAAAAATGTGGTCTATTATTGTACAGTGTGGAACTGGGGCTCATTTTTTATTTAGCCTATCAACGTCTATATTTTAATTAAAATCATTAGCCCATATACATTAGCCCATATGCATATATATTATCCCATATATATATACATTAGCCAATATACATCAAGTGCAGTCCTGGATATTGTTATATCAAAGTTGACTAATTAGTTTTCATCTATTTGTTGAACAGAGGTAAACTCCTCTGAGTTTACCCTGCCCTTTTCTCTTCATTATTTTTAATAATCCATTTGATAGCTACAGTTTTTTAAAAACTATTGTATTACTTATGTTGGGGTTAAGATATGTAATTTTCATGTGTCTATGTTGATTTAGAAATTGATACTGTGCCTCTTTATACATCAGACCTGACCGTTCTCATTTTTATTCCAAATTTTCACTTTATATTGAAAAATAATTATATTTACCCACCTCCATATTCTTTTTGCTATTTTTGTATTATTTTTATTTCTAAATACACTATGAACTTCAAGTTGTGGCAATAGTACTTTCTTTAGAAGAGTCAGACACCTTTTGAGGAAATTCTAAGGAAAATGTACCAATATGTTTAATTATTTACTAATTCAAGCACTCTTTCCTTCTTGTATATCTAAGTTTCCATTTACTATCAAATCCTTTTATCCTAAAGAATATGTTGTAGCATTTCTCACAGTTCAGGTCTGATAGTGATAAATTCTCTCAGCTCTAATTTTTACCCAAAAAGTCTTTACGTTATCTTTGGTTATAAGGGATATTTTCTGTACATAGAATCTAAGATGTTTAGTTTTTTCCATTATTTAAAAATGTAATTCCATTGTCTTCTACTTCCGTTATTTCTGATAAGGTAAATGGTAATCTTTATCTTCCCTGTGTGTGCTGTGGTTTGCACTCCTTCAACCTGCTCATTTCTTTATTTTTAATTTCCATGGTTTGAATTTTCTTGCTTAGGTGTGCTGTTTTTGTTTTTATCTTATTTAGGACTCTCTGAGCACCTTGTACCTCTAGGCTGATATTTTCTATCAAGTATAATAAATATTTGTCCATTAACTTTCAAAATTTTTCTTATTTCTTTCATATCCCTTTCTTCTTCCAAGACTCTGATTACATTTGATATTCCCAATATTATTTCAAAAGTTCTTCATGCTATATTAATTTTTCTCAGCCTATTAGACTGTGTTTAGGCAAGACTAGCATTGGTCTTTCTCTGAAAATAATGTTCTTAAAGGACTTTCTGATGACTTAACTAGAAGCTGCAATGCTAATGAGATCTCTCCACTCTGGTTAAATGGGACTTCCAATGTCACCCAGAATTGGTTGGCACTTATAATGTCTATTTCACTCTCAATGCCATTAATGCTTTCCTATCTACTTCTATGCAATCTCACACTGTACTTGCTCAGCCTAGCCCAAGAATACCCAGAAACTCCTCTACACCCCTATCTTGAACTTTCTCCTGTCTAGTGCCTTATCCTATAGAAGTGGCTTTTTGTTGACCTGAATGCTGATTTTTGTCTTCCTTGCCCAGTGGACAGCTGCACTCTGCTGGACTCCAGCTCACTATGTTGAGTTCAGAAAATTGGACCCAGGCAGAAAACTGGATGATCTTGGGGATCACCTTGTGAGTTTCCCTTATCTCAGGGAAGGCAGTCTTCCCTGCTTGTTGTTCAAAGACTGAAAATGGTTACCTTATAATTTTCTTTCATTTGTTTATGATAGGAAGACTTATCTGGTATTATAGTCAAGTGGAAGTTGAGTGTATGTGTGTGTGTGCATGTGTGTGTGTGTGTGTGTGTGTGTGTGTGTATGTATGCACACGTACTCCCTGAATATTGTTGCATATGTCTCAGGTCCTTTAGGCAGATTTCAGGTAGAAGCTAATTACACTGAAAGCCAACTACTCTTCAGCAGGCAGTAGAGAAAGAACCAGCAAAAGACAAGAAGTGCTGGGTATATGCATCAGGCCAGATGGTCAAACTGTAAGGTTGAGCCACCTGAACACACTGTGTTATTTTATTGGCCATTAAGCAAAGTGAAATTTTGCAGTAATATTTAACAACATATTTTTTCTCCCTCATTTAAAACCACAAGGCCTAAAATGTGTCAAGTGAAATTTCAGTTCAGAGTGAAGTCTGTGCTCCAGGAAATGTCACTAAGGGTTTTGAAGCAGCTGTCGCTGTCACTGCAGTTTTATGAGACCAAGATTATAGATTTCATGGAGGGTTTCCCACCTGATCAGATGAGTTTAAATGTATGTGAAATGACTTTTATTGATTGACTTTTTCTTTCACTTTATCTCCAAAAAGGAGACCATAGAAGTTTTCCCCCAACCAAAATT
Organism: Chinchilla lanigera; assembly: GCF_000276665.1. Taxonomy (NCBI): domain Eukaryota; kingdom Metazoa; phylum Chordata; class Mammalia; order Rodentia; family Chinchillidae; genus Chinchilla; species Chinchilla lanigera. The sequence continues at coordinate 16,692,424 of NW_004955431.1, read as the reverse complement.
ATTTCACTAGAAGTCATTATGAGCCCTCCTACCACTCAGGACTGACTTAAAGCCCAGAGCTCACTCCCACCTCTTGAAGCTGCTACAGCTCACTGTGCATGCACCAAGATTACAATCTTGGGACCTAAGTTCTATTTCCAGGATCCCTCTAAAGCCTCTCCATTGTTAGCATAGAGAACACTCATGGTCTTGTATTCTTCTCATGTTAATGTTCTTAAAAGGACGGTGCCCAAGACTGCCATGCATTGGCTTCAGAACTGCTGGGAAATGTCAAGAGGGTGCCTAGGCTCAGAATATCATTAATGCTTTATGCTGCTTCTCATGCGGCATATTTTGCTCTTTTTTTCCTCCAGCACTGCTGCTTCTCTGTTCCTCCTTCTCCTCTCAAGGATTGTATGGGTCAATATCTTTCATCTCACTTTCTTTCTTCATCAAAGTGAATCTTTAGTCATCTATCAGTGGCCTTGGGTGCTAACATCCAGTGACCTATTAAGTATGGAACACTGGTAAATTGCATATTTTACACTTCCTATATATTGAGTTGGCAACTTGAAGCTCTACCCTGAAACCAGGAGACTCCAAGTGTCAAGTTGTCAAATGAAAGAACTTTCTTGAAGCTTCACCTAGTTCTTTCTCAAAAAATGTAGCATGAGTCAGTCTGACTTTGGAGTCTGGCTGGCATCCTACCTGGGTGTATCACTCTCAGGCTATTTTCTCTGCCACCTTGTTATCAATAGAACTGTGTATTGAAGAGAGGATTTGGAAATGAATACCTAACTATAAATTTCATGTACCATGCTCAAATCGGAAACCTGATTATTCATATTGTTGCCACTTTCTCTGAGTGCACTGCAGTTTCTGGTTAAGTTCAGTGAGCAGTCTAAGGCCAGGTAGGCAGGACATGTGCCAGGGACATCAAGATCAGTGAGATAAGTCCTCTGGGAGTCCATGCAGAATTCATTGGTCCAGACAGTAAGAATCCTCACCTGTTTTTCAGATCCTTTTGATTTTATAACAATCAGAAATCTTCAGGCAGGAAAGCTATCTGCTAGAATGTATTCTTTTTACACTGCTACATACTTCAATCCATCTGACCTCCATTCCAGGAACTCTATGGCTTAAACATATTTGCCACCTCTGTCCCTCAGATTTTGGGTCTTCATTTGCTGTAATCCCATTTTCAGTGCAAAATTAAATGGGACTCATCCTTGCCATCTACTATTCCCCTGGCATTGTGCCAAAGGACCACTCTACTCTAAAGCAGGAAATTGTCAATGTTCTGTGAAAACAGAAGCCAGCAAAGGATGTACTGAGTTATTTGAGGATGTCTCAGGCCCTTTGAGTAAAGAACAAAACACATCCTAAGAAATACCACAGTCTTAGCCAGAAACTAGTCCCACACATGGGTGAGTGTGAAAGTGAATTTCTCATGAAGTTCATGAGGCTTAAGCCTCAGGCTCTTCATATCCTGGCCTCAGAAGGAGTCCTAGCAATATCCCTTGTTCATGTTGTGCTCTCCCCTGTAAAATTGGCTACTCAAATTATATAAGAAGAATATTCTTCTGCTTCTACAAACCTAAATTTATACTTACATGTGTTTAAAAATAAATCAATAAGAGATACCCACTGTCCTTTAGCAGCTGAATGAAAAAACCTGAAATTCAATAAAACAAGGGGACTGCAAATAAAAGGCATTTTCCCACTGATGCTAATTTCTTGGTGAATTTTAATTTATAAATGCTTATAGATGTAGTTAAATTGATCGATATTTAATTTCTTTACAACAGATATTTAAATTAAATGTCACTTAATACATTGATCTGGAAACATTACTTTTTTGGCACATATTTCACGGAACAATTTTATTCAAAGTTTTCATATGCAAGTTTGACGTCAGTGACTTAATCGTCATACTTTTTCGAATCTTCCGCAGTGTTTTCTTGCACACCTTATTCACTGCTGACTAAGTTGTTTCAACTAGAGAAGTTTTTTATTTTGGGTATAACTCTGTCAGTGGAAATTTTATCTCCTGGACCTGCTAGCATAATATGAGAATATGCTTTTCATTTATCCTATAGATCTATTTTGAGGTTCCTGCAGCATATAATGACTATATATTTTTAAGATGACTTTTAAAAATGTTTATAATGATATCCACCATTTCCAATTATGAAGTCTTCCCCTCTGAGCATATTCACTAAATCTGTGCTGAATTTCTACTTCTGTCAGATGAGTTTTATAAACACCCTGAATTCATGAATGCTGTTTCAGGTTAACACAGTTATTCTCAGAACTAGATGTGTGTTGGAAATATCTAGAAAGTCTTCACAATGTACGTAAGCCTAAATTCGCCCCCTACAGATTCTGATTTAACATTCTGAAAATGCAGCCTGAGTAATGGAAGTTTTTAAAGTTTTTTTCTATGTGATGCTATGATGCTGTCAAGATTGAGATACATTGTCTTTTCCAGGTAATCTTTTATCACTCAAAATAAAACAAGTAGGAGAAGGATATCTATCTTAGCATGAAAGACATATGTACATGCCTTAAGGATATTAAATATATTTAACAAGTATTAAATATATGCATATTATTTATACAACCACTTTTTAAAATATAATGGACACTCTCTACTTTAAAAGCTATACTTGCTCATTAGATAAACTTTAGAAAAGATTAGACTTTCGATGATATTTGAGAAGTCAAGAAAAAAGGTTCTGTGGTACAACTTCAAGGGAGACAATTAATAGTGGCTTCATCTGGATAAAATGTGAGGACTCATATGAACAGAAGTGTTCAGGAGAGGTAAGTATACTGTTCGGAGGAAATTACAATGTAACATTTAAAGTACTTCATTGTGTGCTATTTTTAAAGTCCTTTAAAATGATTACTGACAAGTCCTTTAAAATGATAAATGTTTTCTTATTAATAAAGTTATGTGTCCGATTCCTGGAGATGACCAGTTCTTCACAATCTTATTTGATAGATTTCAGCACAGAAGTTTAGATCAATGACTAGAACTGATGATAGAATCACCAAGTATTCTATTTACTGCTTTACTCATGCCATAAATGCAATTTCCTGTCTGGACAGGTCCAAGTTCCTGTGTAATGTCTTGCTTTGGCTGGTGCTGTATGTGAAATTCTTCTCTTTTTCTTCTCAGTTGTTTTGGATTGTAAAATGAGTTGGTAGTAAGTTGCTAAAAAGAAAAAAACACATCAAGCATAGCCACTCCTAATCTGACAGCAGATGTTTCTGATTGAAATTAATTTTTAAAAAACAAAAAAATATGAAAACAAATGCTATATAATGTCTGTGTATTGATTTTCTTGATAAGCAGTAGAGACAATAAATTAAATAAGGATAAAAGTGGATATTGGTCATGATGAATGTTGATTTCCAATCCAATTGGCTTCAACAGTAAAAAATATTGTAAAAAGACCAAGGCTCAATCTTCCAAGAGGGGAAAGAAAGCCTGTAGTAGGAAAATAATGAATGTTTGCAAAGTGCTTTTCATTTTTTGAAGTCTTTATTCAATCTTCATGATACTCTTGTTAGTTTGTGAGATCATCACTAAAGTATTGTTATTGTCATAGAGGTCATAGAAGTTGAATGACTTTCCCAAGGTCGTGAAGGAGAAAAAGACCTAATTCTCTAAATTCTCAATTCTGTGCTTTTCTGCTACCCAAAATAAATCCCTAAAGTTCTTGTTTTCTATATGCCAGTAGTGCTAATTTAATGGATATCCAGAAAGGTCACCTGTCAGAACAATGAGAAAATGTAGGAAAGGATTACTGTCAATAAATGGAGTGTTTTTTCCCTTATTTTAGAAAGTATGTGCACTTTTAAAAGAAATTTCAAAAATTTTGGAAGGCAAAAGAAACTCAAATCACTATAATTCTGCTAATAATACGTTTTCTCTCAACCCTTTTACATATACTTTAATCTTTTATTTTTGATTTACAGTTGTTACTCCCTAATGTAGAATGTTAGGTTATTTCACTTTTATACCATGAGCCTTTCTCCCTGTTTTTACATAGACTTCATGAGTATTTCATTGATCTCTAATAGATTTCTTTATAATATGTCCTTTGTATTCCAGGCATGGTGCTGTAGTCTTACCTACATAGCACACACACCTTATTAACCAAGAGCTTTTACATGCATTTTACACATAAAGAAATAAGCAGAAGAGGAACGTCCTTGCTGACCATGTAAACTAGAACTGGCAGGTGTAGAACTGTGGAATTCACTCTGTGGGATCTATTAACCACCCCCTTTTTGCTACCTAATTTATTTAATCAAGTGGATGTCTCCTGGTTTAAACATTCACATAGAGTTAGCTATTTGTTTCTGATATTGCCTGTTACAAATAATAAGAAGAAAAATATTTTAAGACTGTCTGTATTTTCCCAATGTTTTTTCTACTTTAAGTCTTAGAAATGGGATTCAAATTCACAGATCATAAAACATAAACAATTTAGTATGAGTTAATTGCTGTTCTCTAGCCCCAACTACCAAAGCAGTTTCCTTGACAAAAAAAAAAATCTATTTCTGTTTCCAGCTGAGATTAAGAATACCTACCCAACTGTGTTTTTACCCATAGTAAAGCTTAGGTTACTATTTCTTCACTTTTCCCCTTCTGCTGAATTACAGGTGGAAAATACCAAATTTATTCTAAGAGAAAATATTCTAGCAGAGTTTGGAAGATCTCAGTTGTCAACACTTGACCTTCCCTCCCATGTTAACTTTTATTTCTTTTGCTTAAGACTTTTTTTTCTGCTGTTTCAACATAGAAGACAAAAATTGTTTATTAGTCTATTGTCTACAAGGCTTTATATTTGGTTCAATTTAGGAGAAATTAGACATACCATGCACCATCCTACTCTGTAAAAGCTTCACACTTAGTTGACACAATAGAAAACCAACAAAACAATTTTCCCGTGAACTCTTAGTGTTCAGAAGGTGGGGAGATCCAAAGCTCCCCATAACCATATCGCTCTCCACTCTCCTCAGGGACAAATTTTCTCTCCTCCCCACCCTCCTTCCAAAACACCTCAGGTGTACTATTTAATAATTAGAAAATAGCAGTCAAATTTTAACATTGTACATATTTTCTTTAATTAGGGGAGAGAGACACGGTTGAGAATTTCTGTTTATCATATATATAAAGATCTTGGAAAACTCTTTAGTATAATAGATGCTGTTCACCACAAGAGGTTATGGTAATAAATTCGGAAGATTTCCCCAGTAGTAAGTAGCCTTTAAGAAGTACTCCTTATGCCACATTCAACTGGAAATTACAAAGTGTCTATTAGACCACAGGACAAAAAAGAGGTTGCTTGGGGGAGGGTTTTCTGACTGTGGTCATTACCAAAGGCAGACAGTAAGTGGGGCGATTATGGTAATTCAGCATCCCAAGCCAGCCACAGGAAAATAAGCACCCATGCTTTTGCAAAGGCAAGGTTTCCTGCACCTGAAATAGCACTGACAAAGAAAAATTACTTGAATGCACACTGCTATCAGTGATTTTGCTATCATTTGAATGGTGCTAGGATGGAGGGGAGCAGGGACAGGGGCAAGCCACTTAATAAAACAGGAGAACCCGGGAGAGAGCCCAGGGTCTGTAGCTGCACTGCAGGGAGACTGTGTAAAACAGGCTTCAGAGTCAGGGCTGATGGGAGGGAAGATGCTCAGGATTCCAGGCCTGGAGGGGATGAGATGGAGACACAGGGTGAGAACCTCAGGTGCCCATTAGTGTCTGGAAAAAGCTTGTGCCCTCTTTAACTCCTCTACCCCTCATTCCTTGGTCTGCAAATGTTTTCTCATCCTTCAAGAATCATAAATCTTAAATGTCTCTTCTCAAAGAAGCATTTGCTGCCAACTGCCACCACTCGCACACGCTCGTGTGCACGCACACACACACACAGATTTGCTTCCCCTCATGTTGCTCTGAGGATGCTGTAGTTGGACTGCAATCCTCAGTACATCTTTTCATCTTTTTTTTTTGTATGTCATAGACTGCAAGGCCATGAGAGCCAGAGTGTCACTGGCTGATTTAGCCCTAGGTTCAGCGCAGAACCTCTCACACAAAGCCTTAAAAACATTAGCTAAAAAGCACTTAGCTGATGCAACTCGGTAATTCCCACTTAACCTGTTTTTGTGATCACGAGAGTGCTAGCAGCCCAAAAAGGGAGTGCTGGACTCATCTGCACCTCTTCCCCAGGTCTTGATATTGTACCCGGAGCCTGGCATATGCTTACTGATATATGCTAAACCAAACTGAACTTATGAAAGGCAGTGTTAGGCACAGGCACCGGGCAGATGATAGACAAAGTCCTGGAGACAATGCATGCCTGCTTGGTTAGTTGTGGCAAAGTCCATAGAAAGGGAAATTGGGAAGCAACCCATCAAGATGTTTTAGAATCTCTACCTATATAAGCATAACGTGCCCCTCAGCAATGTTTTGTCATGATGGACTTTGCACAATTTTTCCGTTTTGCAGATAAAAATGTAATGCTGAGCAAATATAAGGTTTTTGAATATGTGCATTCTAGGTTACATTCCAATTTATTTCATGATATAGTTAAAAAGTCCAATTATTATTCATGGTTTCTGGCTAAAACCTAGACGTTAGTCAGTGATACGATCAATCTTATATAGAAAACTAGAGATAATTTGGAGAAAAACTTCTGCAGGCCAATCAGTTTAGATCACTGGAGAACCTAGATTTTCAGCATTTTATTTAACAAAGATAAGAAAGACCTTCATATCATCAAAAAATATAATGAATCAGACCTGAGTTAATGATCTACATATTAGCCAAGATTTGGATGTGAAATACAACATCTGTTATCCCTTAATGTAATTGTATACTTAGAAATGTGCTTAATTAGCTGAAGGATGTGTACTCTGGCATTGACATTTCCAAGGATAAATCATAAAAGAGAAATAAGTTTGCTGGGAAAGAGGAATGTACAGTTATATAATAAAAACATTTAGATCAAGCTCCTTTAGGCATAAGCCATAATCCTTTATGCTTGGATTTTTCTATTTCAGTTTAATGAGTTCTTGCTATTAATTGAATTAATCAGTTTATATAGTCTTATGGCTATTCAAACAAATAATTCTACAAAATGATCCTTTTTGTCATATAAATCTCACAGTCTTTCCCAGATATACCAACATTCCATGTATTCTGATGTATATACAAGGAGTGATCCATAAAGTAAGCAAATGATTAAATTAGAAAGAACTCGTTAAAACACATTGCCAAGAATGGTGAGATAAGTAGGTTCAAAACAAGAGGGAGTATATTAAGTATTATGAAGGGGATTAACAGCAATATGTCTTTTACTATAATAAATTCTTTAAAAATTTAATAGTCAATGTATTTTTATCATCCCTTGCTGATCAAGGCTTTACAGCAATTTCTGTCAAAGAAAAACATTAGGGTATGTCCTCTGGCACTGTGTAACTCCAGGCTCTTCCCCAAAGTCAAAACGACCATGAAACGTAAATGTTTTGAGTTGATTCAGGACATGGAGGCAGCCACAGCAGCTCAGCTACAGATACTCCATATCTTATTGCATTGTCCAGGATGTAAATAATGTCAAGTAATAGCAATCACAAAAGCCAGATTTCCCTTTATCCCAGTTTTAATAGAAACGCTCCTAGAACTTCAACATTAAATGATATAAAGTGGTACATCAGTTTACAAACTTAATTCATTCTACAATTCTAGAAAAGTGGGCCACATTTATGTTTGTGCGGGAAAAGATGGCTGTGATTGTGTTCATCACCCTTCCAGAATTTGCAGACAAAAACTTGTTTGTAACCAAGGTACCTCTGTATGCTAAAAGTACGTAAATTTAATATAGTTTGTATCCCGCAAGTACAAGTAAACTTTTGTGACTATGTGCATGAAGCAGCTTCAGTCTCACAGACAATATTGCAAAATAATTTTAGAATGTTTTCCAGTCTTAAATTGCATCCTTTGAAGGAGTCCCTGGCAGTGATATAGAAAGAGAGCCCTTATTCAAACGTACCATATCACTCTTTAATGTTCCAAATTGTTTTTCTATTAACCCACAGATACATAAAAATTCTTCACCTTTGATCCAGAATCAACCTTGTTTGATTCATTCCATTTACTTATTCATTTAGTTTAGTTTATTAGTACATGTGTGTAGTACATAAATTTTACATTCGTTGTGTGGAGTTGGTACGTATACATGTACATAACACATCCTGATTCTTTTCATTTCATCTCCTACCCCTCCCCTTACTCTGTTGATCCCCTCCCCCTTTGAGAAAAAGCTATTTCCCTACTTCCTGCTTTTACTTTGCTCTTTATTTTTACTATGAGTTTCTCATATAACAGAAACCAGGTAATATTTAATCTTCTGTGTCTGATTTATTTCACTTAATGCTTTGGTCACAAGGTGCATCCATTTTCTTACAAGTGACTCAAATTTATCTTTCTCTTAAGCAGAGTAGTGCTCTAGGGTATGTAAATACCACATTTTATTTATCTATTTACCTGTTGATAGACATACAGGGTGCTTCCAGGATTTGGTTGTTATGAGGTATGCTGCTATATACATGGGCTTTCATGCTACAGTATCCCTGTAACATGATATCTTTAACCTAGAAGGGAACTAGCTGGGTCAAATAGAATTTCTAGGTTCATCTTATTTTTTAGGGAAGTTCATAATGATCTTTATATTGGCTGTACTAGTTTATATTCCCACAAATAGGAAGTGAAAGACCTCTACAATGCAAATTACAATACTCTGAAAATGGAAATTGAAAAGGCATTAGAAAATGAAAACTGTCCCCTGCTCCTCAATAGACAGAACCAATATAATCAAAATGACCATACTTTCAAAGCTGATATAAAGATTTAACGCACTCTCAATCAAACTTCCAACAGCATTCTTCACAGAAGGAGGAAACAATCCTAACATTCACATGGAACCAGAAAAGACCTGGAAAAGTAAAAGCAATCCTGGGTAAGAGCAAAGTGGGAAGCATCACAATCCTGGGCCTGAAGTTATGTTACAAAGCTACTTTGATAAAAACAGTCTGTACTGGCACAAAACAAAGACAAGGATCAGTGCAACAGCTTAGAAGATGCAGAAACAACCCCAGGTACATTCAACTATTTGATCTTTGACAAAAGGAACAAAAATAAACACTGGAGGAAAGATAGCCTCTTTAATAAATGGTATCAGGAAAACTGGCCATCCACATGCAGAAGATTGAATCTAGACCCATATCTCTCATCATGTACTTAATTAAAATAAAAATGGATCAAAGAACTAATACTAAAGAATAGACACTTACCCTGTTGAAGTCATTCCCTTTTATGTCCCAATCCTGTCACCATTCAGCTCTCCTCAACTTGATCATACCTGCTCAAAACCCCTGAGATCATCAGTGCATGAGCTCCTCTGGGCAGCCCCACTCCACCACCCCTCATTATCTTAATGACTTGAATTTGGATCTTTTTTGAGAACTATCTTGAAATATGTCCAGATGGACCTGATGGCTATATCCTCAAACCTACAACTGGTTGTTGCTTAGAGTTCTATTCTTGATGTCTTTCTACAATAGGCAACTAGCTTTGATATGATCTGTAGTTTCACAGGATATCTATCAAGATAGTTCACCTTGTGCCCACATATGTTAATCACTTTCCTTGTTGCTAAGACACAATACCCAATACCCATAACGTAAAGGAGGAGATGTTTATTTTGTTTCAATTTCAGAAGTTTTCATCTTTACATGATGGAAGGGCCTGGGTGGGCAAAAGCTGCAATGTCAGGCAGCCAGAAAGCAGAGAAACAAGGGAGGAGCTAGAAACAGTGATATATCCTTCAAGGTCATGCCCCTAGTGGTCCACCTCTTTCAACCAGACCCTGCCTCATAACAGCGAGTCAACTACTCACCTTCCAAAAGCCCTGCCTGTGAGTGTCTGGGGCTCTTCAGAGACATCTAGATATAAATCATATCACCATACAGAATCACTCACTGTGTGTTTGGCCCTGTACTAGAATATTCAGTGGTAACAAAGATGTAAAAAGCACACTGCCTTTTTCAAATATTATAATTACTTCATGAATATAAGCAAGCTTTGTTTCTGTGACTAAAAAGTTTCCTGGAGGAGGCCTTTTATATATTAGGTCTAAAAGATACAGATTAGTATAGAATATCTGGAAATATGTTTTAGTTTGGACTGATTCATCATCTTAGTATGTCCATCTTGACTGAAATCAGAGTTGGGTTATATATTATTACATATCTCTTGATTTTGAGTCCTCCTCTGTGCACCAGTCCCACATAATCAGACACGAAGTCACTTACCTTCACCTCTCTTTTGCTCATATTTTGGCAGATGCATCTCCATAAAAAGTCCATAATTGCTATCTAAGTGGCATCCATACCTCCAATTTCTTATCTTTGCAATTGCTCACACACAGTTGTGAATGAATCATACGAAGAAGTTGCAAGCATGCTGATCCAGTCCTCAGAGCTTTAATGACTCCCCACTGTCTGAAAATTCAATTCCAAACTTTGATACTGATATTAAAGATTCTAGGTGGCTTTTCCTACTTCTTTACCAAGCAGATGGCTTTCTATAATCCTATCCCATGTAGCTATTTAGTAAATCCTTAGGTTTGCCTACACTGTTAGATCTACTGGAATCTTCTTACTTCAACACCTAACTCCAAAAATTCCCTGCGTTATTTCCATCTCTCATTAATTCTGCCTTATACTGGAGTTTACAGTCCATTTAAACTATGGGTGGCAATTCAATTTTGTTATCTTATTATGTAGCCATTTTTCTACCCTTCCCAGAGAAAGATATAAAAAAATCTCAGATAAGATTATAAACCCTCTGTGGAAGATAATGTGCATCCCTAGGAGACTTTGTTAAGGTGATCCTAGTGCCTAAACAGAGAAGAGCCTTTGTGAATTCCTACTTAACTGAGTTAATAATGCAAGTAAATTGAGGTCATTACAGGTTGTAAGTGTACATTGGATTGGAGTAATTCCCAACAGAACAGTTGGCATCTCTGATCCAGAAGGGAATATATAAACCTAGATTTAGTAAACCACAATAGCAATTGTCAGCTTTTCCTACAGATATGCCTGGACATGGCCTCATCTATTTTCTTTCTCTTTCCTGGGATATACATATAACCTTGCCCTACTTGCCATTTAGGAAATGTCATTGCTTCCTTCATTAGAATTCTAACATTAATTTTAAAAAGAAAACTACTCATCTGGGGAATCAGTTGGTGTCTTTTCCTATCAAATTTTAGCAATATCAGTAAGAGTTCCCAAAACAAGATAAGCCTCTTAAACATCCAGCGAGTAAAAAGACCAGGAGTCAGAAAGACAGCTTGCACCACCTCTATTTAAATGTTATTCTGGGTGTCAATCAAAGATGGACGACAGAAGACAGATACTGCCTGAGCAATACAGGCTTTTGTTCCCTTTATTCTAACTTTTCTACTGCTCTAGCTCCCACGGCCCAAAATCTGTGCTTTTAGTTACAAGAGGGAAATGGTTAAAAGAGACTTCTGAGTTTACTGCTTTTCTTCAAGTATTTGTGAACAAAAAGAAAGAAATTCCCAGCAGAAGTGCATTTAGAGAAGTCTAAGAACAGCAGAAAAGCAGATGACACATTCTGGAATGGGAGCAATCAAGGTTCTATTCAACCCTTTCCCTCTACCCTGAGTATCTGAATATTTTCCTCTTTGAAAATTTTACACAGTTGCACAGGTGTATTGAATTCACTCTGATCCACCAAAAAAGGCAAGAAAAGTGTTCATCTGTCAACAACATCCAGAGATTTCAGCAAATTCTTTAAGAAGTAAGAATTAAAAATAATCTGCTAAGGATTATCTCCCACTAACAGGAAAATGATGATGCTTTTTAGCTGTGAAAATCTGTTGATTTAACTATAAAATACTTGTTGAGAAAAAAGATATGCCCACCTCTGTGCCACATAATGAGAAGATATATGCTGAGGCCAAGAGTCAGTAAAATTTCTGTAAATGGATAGTAAATATTACAGGCTTTTCAAGAAATATAATTTCTCTTAGAACTACTCAACTCTGTCTTATAACTAAAAAGCAACCATAGACATTACATAAGCAAACAGGTATGTCTGTGTTCCAATAAAACTTTATTAATCAACAGGCAGTCAAGCTGAAACCATATTTAGACCTATCAGCAAAACCCCAGTCAGGTTCCTAAGAAAGCTTAAGTAAAGGTGTATGGTGAGGAGGCACATAGATATCCAGAAAGTCAGGGACGTTTGCTATAGAATTCTCTCCCTAGCCAATATAAGACACCTTGTGGGAAACTGTAGCTGGATTTTAGGCTGGGACAAGATGAAGACTGATGAATTATTTAGATTCCCCAAATAAAGCAGATGGGACACTGAAGATAATTCAAGAACAGTTTATTTACAAAGGATTTATTTACAGAGTTGTGGGCAGGGTGAAGAACAATCATAAAGGGACAGCATAATACCCAACGCAGGGTTAACAAGAATAGAGACATCCCTAAGCCCAGAATGGGTGGGGAGGAGGTGGTATGTGAATGTGGAAAGAGTCAATTAAAGCAGACCATCGTATGAGCCACAGTGATCCTATGTGGAAGAGTATTGGTAACTGGACTATTGGTGACCTCACAGGCAGGGAAGAGGGGAAGTAATTTCCCACTATCATATCCCTCCCTCCCTCTGATCTCCTGCCAGAGTCTCTGTTGGTGAAATCAAACCAGAAGCCAGAGACACAAGCCTATTGAGGAGTTCCTCACAGGTCAGCCCTCAAGGGCAGAAAGCCATTGGAGATGGTTGAGAGTCGATCTGGATGAACAGACACAACTGCTGCCCGAAGGGCCTCAAAGCTCATACACTAAGGCTGTCCTCTGTGAGGGCTGTTCTGGTACATCACAGTGGCCTCAGATTGATCAACCACACATTCCCATTTTTCTCCTAAATGAGGTTTCACCACCGTCTTCAAGAAAATGAACTGAACAATTTTCTCTTCCCTGCAGCGTAAGGAGATCTCTTGCCAACCACTTTCATTTAGCAGATGGTAGGTGATACTGGGAGGTCTGTTTGGTTCCTCCAAAGGTAAGCAGCCGGGGAGAGAGGACACTGGCATCAGGAATTCCCAGGTCTGGCTCTGTCCTTAAGAGAAGTTGCTGCTTTTGAGTCGGAGTTTCATCCTCCTAATCTAAAAAATAAAGTCATTAGACCTGATGATCTGTGGTCAGGATTTTTAACCTAGAATTCTACTGAAATTATTTAAAACCTTTGAGAAATTTATATTTGTGCTCACATGCATTTTCTTCTCAGAATAATAATGGCTCCCTCTTGACAAATACTTACTACTCAAAGGTACTTAAGCACTGTGCTTGGCTTGTTCTCTTTCTCCCCTTTTCTATCTCCCCTCTCTCTTCCCTTCCAGTCCTCTCCACTCCTCCCCATCCTCTGCTATTTTCTCCTTAGCAAATCTCATTGAATCATCACAACAAGCAAGGAAGCACATTTATACTGCATCACTGGGTGACTTCCCCAAGACGTATGCTTAGGAAGCGTCAAAACCAGGATTCTTACCACTGTCACAGGACAGGCCTTAGGGTAGCAGGGGAGGGCCATTTCCTGAAAAGAGGAGGTGTAGGGATTTGGATATTGAGGTCTTCAACTTTGGCTCACAGAATGGGAGAGTTTAGGAAAGGACAATTGTGAACTGAGGGAGTCAAGTCCAACAGAGACGTGGGGACAAGAGATACGTCATGGAGGAGACCTGAAGGCCCAAACTTTTGAAGCAAAGTGAGAGTGCATCCTCTCTCATTGAAGAAATTTTTCCTGATAACTTCTGTAGACTTAACTGAACCATCTGATGAAGGAAGTGTTGCCCTCATTTCTGTGCAGTAGCCTCAGAAAGCTCTGAAGGAGAAACTCATGATGCTAGCCAGAGCACCGATCCAATAGAAGCAATGGAAGGCTGAGTTTGGGGTGCCTGTGCTGGGCATACACGTCCAAGTTGACCGGGCCCCCAGTGCTCCATACTGGGGCTGTCACATTTGCTCAGCCACCATCTGGGGAGCTGCTTCGTCAGGTCTTGGCTGCTCTTTAAAAGCTGAGCTGCTCTGTTACTTATTCCAAACTGGGCAGACCTCTAAAGAGCAACTGTAAGGCCAAGTTGCTTTTTCCATGAAGCTTCCAAAGTATTCTAAGACCAAGAATGGCTTTTCTCACTCAGACTCTTAGCTTTGGGGTTTGAGGGTAGAATGCTCTGAGCCAACTGGCCTCTCAGCCACGAACCTGGTCAGTGATCATCACCTACCATGAAACACCAGGAACACAATTCCCCTGAAAGGAAAGGATTTGGGACACCTCCCTACAAGGGCAATGGGGACTTTAGAGTTCTTCAAACTTGTATTTCAGTCAGGATGTATCACTGTGCAGAACACAGGCAGCAAGACAGCCAGGCTTATTCCTCTTTGCTGGCAAGAATTCTACCAACAGGAAGCCTTTGCAGCTCTGTTTGAATCAGATCATGGCTGCGAAATGTTCCACATAACCTGGCAAGCCCTCAAGAGCCCACTTTGTTCTGCCAGAAGTCTTCTCTCCATAGCCCATCAATCGGTGTAATCCCTTCCTTACTGCCTCGCTGCAGGAATGGGTTTAGCTTAGGTTGTCTCAGAGTTGCCTGAAGCCTGCATTTGGCTCCCACTGCTGTACCGGAAATCTCGGCCTCACACCTGAGGAATGATGGATTCTGGGATTTGCCATGCAGGCACTGAGTTGGAGCTTTGCCCTTGTGCTTGTTGACCTGGAGAATCAGCCTCACAGTGAAGAGGCAGTGATGCAGCGTGTAAATCTTCTTCTGCTTTGGCCTCACAGCCTGCACTGACATCAGCAAGAAATATGTTCTTCTTCTGCCCCTATCCCTTGTTTACTCCGCTTCCTACCACTGATCGTCACTTTGAGATGCCCGGGGACTTCATTTCCTCTGTAAACTTTGGCACCAGCTCTTTGCAGTGCCTTTATGGATAGGATTTCACAGATGAGGCTGCCATATTGGGACACCGGTCCAGGACTTGGCAATGGCTGAACTGGGAGCAGGCGAGGCAATGAGCTGGGTGCAGAGCCTTTTCTGTGGTGTCTGGTGGCAGGCAAGATATTGTGTGCACACCCCTAACTCACATTTGAGGGGACATTGCTCTTCCTTATCATTGCTGCCACTTAGAAGAACACTCGGGCCCAGCTCTGAAGAGATTGATAGCCCAATGTTCTTTCAGGACACCACACTGACAGATTTCTTACATCCACTTTGAAGAATGGCCTCCTTCAGAATCCATCCTTGCAAAGCTTTCTTCTTATTTAGGAAGTGAAATCTGTGGATGACTTACCCTTGTATTTTAATTTTTCCTGTCAAGACCAATTTTAATAAAAACTTATGAAATTCAACATCAACTAAGTACTTTCCAGGTTGTCCTTTAAACCTGCTTCATTCATCTACTCTCTGAGAAGCAGCAGCAGTGGGCCTTTCAGAGAAGAAGTCTCATCCTGAAAAGAGTCAGAAAATAGAAGGGAGGTGAACCCAGAAATTCCACTCCTACAAAAACTCTTGCACATGGGGACCTAGAGAAAGACAGTTTCAACAGTGGTCAGCTTAGTGATTGTGATATTTTTAAAACATAAAACAACCTAATATATATCAACAGTAATATGGACACATAGGACAGGATGGTCATACATACAGTCCTATTCAGTAGTGACAATTAGCAAACTCTAAGTCCAGGCATCAGTGGAAATGAACTTTAAAACTTAATGGAGAGTAAAAGAAGTCACTCACAAATGCAGATAATGTTCATTCATGATGGCACTGAAATATGAAAAACCGGATAAAATGGTGGCAGCTTTTAAGTCCGTAGATTGGTAAACTATAAGGCAAAGCAAGGGCATAGTTCACACACTCATCCAGATAGTTGTTCCCATGGGTTTTGGGACAAGGAGAGGTTGTGACTGAGAAGGGATACATGGGGGGAATGCTCTGTGTTCACTTGGGAACTAATTGCCAGGTGTCCTGTCTTCTTCTCTAAACCCTCTGCCTATTTTGGCTGATCCTTTTATATGTGTGTATCTATTTTATCCTCTATAATGTAAGCCTCATGAAGGCAGATTTTGCCTATTTTGTGTGTCACTGGGCTGTCACTATCAGGGTACATAGTAAAAAGTTAACACTCCATACATCATTTTGAATAATTTAATGAATTTATTAATTGACTACTACTTCACAATAAGATTGTAATATGTTAGTGTGGAAAATATTAAAACTATAGGCAGGTATGCTTTTGCAGTACAGCTGACAAGCTGCTCATGAAAGGCACAACAGAATGTACTAAGTCAGAAGAAAGGCTCTTCCCTGTGATCAGTGTCAGCTGGGGAGATGTGAGCCATGCATTGAGAATGGGAAGGACTGTATGATTTTCACTATAACTCATCAAGGTAACTACTATTTTTACTTTCATTTCAAGAATGAGCTCTATAGCCCACATAGAGCTAGGAAGCAGATTTAGAGTGAGGTCTCTGGTTATTACATCCATGAGCAAGGTGGGAATATGCAAGGAGCATTCCACTAAATGTGTGGGAAATGGTCCCCACTGGGCTGGGCTCCCTAAATTCAGTTCTGGTGCTACTGAAATCACCCAGGCTGTATTGCTCCTTGCTTCTAGCTGATGCCTGCCTATCATCGGATGTTAGTGGGACCACAAGTTCAGGTCTCTGTGTAGACACAGCTGTAGAAACACATAATCTTGAAAAAGAACTCCAGCTTTTGTCAGCAGCAGCATCCCCGTCATTACCATCATCATCTTCATCACTGGCAACAGTTATCCTGGACAAGACTGTGTACTAAATGCCTTGTATAAATTATTGAGCTACCATAAGAGCAGTGTGAGGTACTGGTCAAAGACTTTGAGTGACTTGCGAAAGATGATAAACACTGTAGTGGTGTTTGCAGGACTCAGTCCCAGGTTAATGGCATATGGAATCTGCATCCATAACCACTTTCCTCTACTGCCTCTAGGGTAAGACAATGCAATGAAAGGGTCAGGAATTACCTAGGCGAGTGTCAAGTTAAGGACCCTGGATATGAACCTACCTCTAGGTTTCCTTGGGCCGCCTCACCAAGATCTATTTCTGTACCTTCATCCCTTCTATCTGTCCCACATGCTTTCCAGAGAATTCAGGAAAATCTGAGTAGTGCCTCTGAAATTCCATCGCATTAGCAGATACTAGACTTAAGGCTGTGCCTCTCTTTGCAAGATTAACAAGGATGTGTATTAAATTCTCCCCTGTGAATCCACTGTTTCTCTTTTGCATTAAGTTAAAATTCAATCACACTTTCGTCTTTATTTCACCTTGAGCTTCTGTTGGCAGTGATTCCCACAGCCTCAGATTTCAGTTTCTCAGCTCCCTTTCCCTCCCTACACTGTAAGACTAGAGCGGGGAGTTAATGCTCTGAGCAGACACATGAGACACCCTGAAGTTAAATTCACAGATTTTTAAAATTCTGTTTTTATATTTAGAGTAAAATGAAGAAGCAAACCAATGCTTCCTAATTTTATCTTATCTGTAAGTTTGGGTTTTCTTAAAGCAGGACTCCTCCTTTCTAAATCAGATTGAATTTGTGTTATGAGAAAAATGTGATTGGAAAAAGTAATCTTATAGAGACAGAAAAAAAGTATTTGCAAGGCTCATTTTACAAAAGTCCTAGCCCCTTTCCTGACTGTATCTTTTAAGACTGAAATGCTTCCTTCCATTAAATGGCTTTCAATGTATACACTGGAAATAGAGCCTGGATAGACTCAATTATAATACTTTCCAAATTGGGATTCATTGGATCTCTACCCCAAACTCAGAACTCAATAGGTTCTTAGCACTGTCTCCTGTACACAGAAATCACAGCATCCGCTGGTGGCTTCCCTGGTGTGGCTAGAGGACACGGGCAAGGGCTATGTTGTTTTCACTGTGTACTGCCCTTGCTAGAATGTGGGACGTGAGTAGAAAGCAAACAGGCAGGGTTAGCCTCACCCTCCCTCTCCCTACCACCTCAGAGGGCTGCAAGTATGTTTTGGTAACACATAGCAAGAAAATTTCTAAGAAAACACTTTCAGAAGAATATGCAAGAGACTTAACACTACTATCAGCAGGAAAGCTATAAAAACAAACAAAAATCATGAGATGGTCAGGCAGCAAGAGAAGAGAGTCTCAGGAGAGTATTAGATGAAGATTTGAAATATTTGAAAGATGGATGGTTCAAAAGATAAGAATCATTTTTAAATACAAACAAAACTGAAAATAGGTGCCATTTGCTACAGTACAAAGGGGAGATAATTTTTCCTATACCTAAATGTAATACATAGTTTTGGTAAATACAGGATGTTTAAATAAGGTCTCCACCTTTCCTGGATACCACTCTCCCATAGACATATCCCACAAAAAGTGACTTGACTTTGTGCACTATGATTTGTCCTTTACCCTTGCTTTCTCTGGAGTCTCCATTTTAGTTGGTTGGTTCTCATGTACTGTGGTGTACATTCAGATGTTCATGTTAACAGTGCTAATAATAACAGTGTGACAACTACTACTGATAATCACAGTGCAGCTAAGGCTATTGAGTGCTTACTGTGGTCCAGGCCCTGTCTTAAGCATCTTAAAAGCATGCACCCATTAATCTTCATAGCACCTTCACCTACCTTACGTAAAAGAATGTGGAGGCACAGTCAGAATAGCATGCCCAAGTTACACGGCCAGCAAGTGATAGCCATTCTTTGGAAATGTGGGGCAAACATCTGCCGCCAAGCTTCTCAGGGCCTGGCAGATTTCACTACCAGTGAGCTGGTTACCTTCAGAAGCTGTGTTTCTCAGGATGAGCTCTTCAGGAACCTAACGATCCTTGCAGCAGTGGGTACCACTACTCTAGACACACACCACGTGCACTCACCATTGTTCACCTCTACTGTATCTTGGACTCAGTCTGGCTGCAGAGCACAGGAGGGTCCTCCATAGAGTAGGCCAAGAGAAGTGGGTGTCCAGACCAACCTCCTGCTGGCTGGACTGAGAAAACTCTGAACTGTGTTCTGTGCTACTTGCTAGAGGTCCCCAGTAGCCCACCTAGACTTCTGTTCATGGACACATCCTTTACTGGTGTGTTTTCCTTTCTGGGCCACTCTCTGCTTTCCCATGTGTGCTTCCTGAGACCACCCAAGTCCTACCATCAGGACCTGCTTCAGAGAGATCCAGCGGCAGATAGCCGAGCTCACAAAAGCTCCCCAGCCCAGTGCACAATTAACCTACCTCATCCCCCCTGTCTTCATTCCTTCTTACCCAGGAATCACAGTGATAGCCTTCCTGCTTCCGGTTGGAGCTTATAACCAAAATACCTAGACTTCTTGTAACAGGGACTGGAACTAAATAATCATCACCAGCCAGCTTAACAGATTTTTGAAAATACCTTCTCTGCGCCCACCTCAACACTCTCCTGCCCACCTGCTCAGGGTGGGCTCCTCACACCCTCAGTAACCTTGATGCTTTTCTAAGGAATAACTGGGGCAAGGAATCCATCCATCCTATCTCTGAGATAAAGAGTGTTAACATGAGGAGTCAAAAAAAAAAAATTTCCTGACTCAGTAAGGATTTAAGCTAAACAACTCTTGGATGAAATGACCCACTGACAAGGAGGGTCACCACTGCAGTTTCTTCAGGGAAGAGAGGAGTTGTATTTTTGCCACTAACAGATGATAAGGACTTGGGGGAAATCTACTGTGCTACCAGCTGGACTCTCAGAAAAGTACAAAGCAGCTCTTTGTGAAGCTGTCAGATATTTCATTGATCCGGTTAGGAAAATTTTGTTGAGCACTTGCCATGTACCCTGGTAAGCATTAATGTAGGTAATGTAGATAGAGTAGCAAAAGCAAACAAATAATCAAATAAACCCAAGTGCCTGACCTTGTGCAGCTTTGTCAGCCTGCTCAGGGGGTCCAAGGGAAATTTTCAAGGGTGAGGACCTCAGGTTAAATAACACACACGTGCAAGACCAATAACAACAGCAGGCCACATGGAGCAGAGCAGACAGCAAGAGCCCAAGAGCTACCTGTGTCTTTATTATTTAATTCTTACACAGGTTGTTATCTAATATTTACATTCCTCACATACTAGCCTGATCGGTGCATGCATACTTGTTCACTGCTAAGTCATGATTATGTAACTGTATCCCTCTGTGCTTGAACTAACCAGAGAGGTCATGTCCTCAGGTGTCCTGAGAACCTGTGAGCTTTGAAACAGTCTGAGTGGTTCACCACAAGCTTACATTCTGTACCACTTACTGCTATATATATGACAAGTGGTACCAAAACTTCATAGCATAGAGCAATAATCATTTGGGCTGAACTCAGCTGGGCTGTAGTTCTACTTGTCCTACCTGGGTTCACTCAAGCAACTACCTTCTTCCACTTCTCTCACCTGGAGTCATTTCTGCACCTGCAGGCATTTGGCACCCCAATACTGGCTATGTGGTCTATGGTGGCCTGATTCCCACCTGGCAGGTGGAGATAGCAGGTGGCTGGCTGGCTGGCATAAAGGGCCCAGTTGGGGCAGCTTATCTCTGTCCCTCATGGCCTTTCTCCTTCCAGTACATGGTACTAAGAAGCTTACAATATCATGTCGACAATGTTCTCTTGGTCAAAGTAAGTCACAAGTCCAGCCCAGAAGAAACAGAAGCTCCATCTCTCATGGGAAACACTTCACATATAGAGTCCAAGAAGGCATTATACACAGTTTAGGGAGGAAATTGTGGGTTCCCCCAACTTGCTGTTATTATAACAGTTCAGTCATATAGCAAAGATATAACAGTGTATAGTTTTCCACCGTCACTCTACATATGAATTTTCTGCAGAGCTTTCTAAAGAACGCAGACTAGTTAAGTCATGGATGGGTGTTTGAGAATCTACACAGATAACCAGCTCCCCCAAGAAGATCTAAATGGCAGCAATACTTGAGAATCACTGGATAATGTGCTCTAAAGTAAAATTAAAGCAGGGAGAGGCTCTCAAGTAATGAGAGAGCTGTGTAAGATGGTAGAGTCCAAGAAAGACCTTTTGAAGAGGAAACATTTGACTGGAAGCAGTGTAGCAGGAGAACCTTGGTGCTACTTGAAAATGAGGAGGGAAAGAAAGCAGCAATGTTCTGAGGCCAGAGATGGACAAAGAAGGCTGGGGTAGTAGATGTGCTCGGAGTTGTATTGGAAGAAGGTTCTAGAATGTTCTCGTTTTCTCAGGAGTCAGATCTTTGCAGTTTGACCAGTCACTTCACTTGAATTTTGTAGAGAGTAAGAATTGACTGAATACACTATGGAAGAGCAGTGTATTATTTTGTATTTTTTAAAAACTCACTAGTCCAACACCAGCCCCTAGGAAATGGAAAGAAAACCTGGAGAGAACTTGAGAAGGCAGCAACAATGAAAAACATTGCTTCAGAGAAGACAAGTGTGGGAAAAAGATCTCAACACTGAGAGACAATAGAAACTGACTGGCCGCCTCTCTCAAGCAAAGGTTCAGCACCACAAAGGTACATGAAAACAGCAGGAGCAGGAAATGGGCCATCTCAGTATTGCAAATGTCCTGGGACATAATCCCTCTATGGTGTTTGTGCTGCTTATTAATTGAAGGGGAGGTAAAATTTTACCTCTACCATTTTAGGGATTATTTTGACTGGGCTTGAGCAATAAATTGACATAAGACAGACTAACAGGGGACAAGCATGCAAAGTTATTTAATATTAATGTTATGTGACACAGGAGCCTTTAATTAAAAATGAAGATTAAAAAAAGTAGTGAAACCTTATTTCTTTTAGGCTAGGTTGAACAAAGCGAGATGATGGGAAAATGAACTATGTGGGGAGACCAGAGAAAGATAACAAGCTTCCTTTTATACACTGTTCTGAGTTTCATTTTCTTGTCCTTGATAGTGAGAACACAACTTTCCTTCTGGTACAGGAAGGATAGCCTGTATATGGGTGAGAATTTAATCTTCTGTGTTCAGAAGGAAAATTAAGAAGGGTCAAGGTGCCTTCTTGTACCTGTTGTTTTTTTAAGTGACTTTAGCTCAAAATGATCCTGATGGGAAAGTGGCATATTTTGTTAACCTTCAAGTGAGTGGACCTAAGTCCCAGGTGGGGGAGACTCTTGTATATTTGTAATGGTGTTTTGTTATGTGTTGTGGCATTTTCCCCTTCACACTGCAGCTGTGCAGCAGGGACCAGGGCTGCCAGTGGTAAATGTTCCACTTTGTGAAATCAAACAGGGTCCCTGAGAGCCAGAAGGTTGGTACAGGCACTACTACCACCCACCACCTACCCTGCCAATGGTTGTCAAGTAGCTCAGAAGGAGAAAGGATATAGGATTCCAGCCTCTGCTTTTTTAAAATTTATTTTCTCTCCTTTCACTCTTCCCTGCTGCCCCTGTCTTCTTGCCTAGCTAACACTCTGAAGCCAGTCTGTATCAGTGCTTGTGGATCACCAGAGGGTCTTCCTCAGAGGTGTAGTTGCTCTCCCATCCACTTCTCCAGCTTGGTGCCTCATATACTACCTAGGATGTAGATACTCTGGAAGAATTTGGCCCACAATGGAGCTGTTAGCTCACACCATACCATCTGTGTCCTCACTAGAAGCGACAGTGTCTGTCACCATGTGCAGGCATACTAGAAGGTAACTAGAATATTATGTGGCCCAGTTCCCAGTGATGGTGCCCCTGGCAAGAAAGAATGGTTCTGTAGTAGACAAATCAAGATTCAGACTGGGAACTTCAAACCCATGAAGGATTGGCCAAGAAGTGAATAAAAGTCCCATTCCCCAGAAACTATGACTGGAGATTCTACCAGCCTCTTTGCTTTTCATGTTAGAAACAAAGTCAGCAAACTGAGAGTTGTCATACCGTGAGAACTGCCAGCCCACAACCTCCCCTGCCGGGCTCCTTCCTGAGGATGCTGAGACCCTGCCTCAGAAGAAAGCAGAATGATGGTTATTGAAAGTCAGAATACCAGAGCCCCCTTCATATCCTCTGATTCTGAGTTTATAGGTTTGGGGCCTAAGGTTGTTCATTATCAGTAGGCTTCTCCAGGTAATGCTGCAAGCTATAAATCACAAGTTTGAATGAAAATGTAAATGCAGTTCTCCACCTCAGCAGCCAAGTAAATGTCTCTCTCATCAGCTTGGTAGGAAATCCCAGATCCGAAACTGTTGTCTAGCACAGTGGTGATGGTGAAACTTTCAGAGCTTTCAGTGGTAACAAACAGCCCACTTCAGTATGTGTGCCACAGGTGTGCCACCACTGCTCTAGAACATGTCACCAAACAACCTCCCTTGCCTCGGAGTAAGACTGAAAGCCCCCGCTGTGACAGGAAGAGGGCATTTCTCCAAGGAAGCACTTTTAATAAGCTCTGGAAAACAGGTCACTCTCTGGGCTGTAATGCCTGCAGCAGCCTCTGGGTTCTCTGTATAGAGCAGGTTCTGACTAGATTGAATGGGGAGGGGACACACACACACACACACACACACACACACACACACACACATCTTCGCTGGCCTGAGGCCACTTTTCAGATTTGAGCCTTTGACACTGATGGAAATCTCAGAACACAGGTTTTGGAGATGAGAGAAAGGAATCCTGACTTCCTGCATTCCTCACAGCTGAGCAGGTTTCACACAAGCTAGTTCTGTTGGAGACCAGACTTGGATCAAATGGTGTGTGATTCTGAGATGGTAAGAGTGAGGAGGAGGAGGGACCAGGACGGGGCACTGCTGTGGGAAGTCCCCTCTACCTCCTGAGGAGTAGACTTACTTCCTTTTTCTCTCCCTCTCTTCTCTCCCTTTTCCTCTCGTCTTTCTCTCCTTTCCTGCACACTCTTTCCTACTTGATTCTCTTTCTTTTTATCTTTCCTCTGTGATCTCTCTTCCCCTTCCACTATAGTCTTTGCTTTTTTCACTTCCTCTTCCTTTTTCCATCCTTTTTTCCCATTGTTATTTTCTTCTCTCCTCTTTCTCTTACTTTTCCCTTCATTGTTGCAACACAGGTTTACCAAATGTCCGTTCTGTGCTCAGCACTGTAAAGAGAGAAATATAATACAAGTATCTTCTAGGAGCTCCCAACTCATGGGAAAAGACCAGAGAACAGAGAATTGCAGAGCACTCAGGAGTGGTAAGGTGGAGACACCTAGAATCAATTCCTGCTGTGGTTCAAGGAAGTAATGTCTAAGCAAACAGCTGAGGCAAGTGTGCAGCTGGAGGAATGGTCTTAGTCTGTTCTCTAATGTTATAACTGAATATGGATCACAGCCTGGGTAATTTATGAAGAATAAAGTTTCATTTAGCTCACAGCCCCAGAGGCTGAGAAGGCCCAGACCATGGTGCTAGATATACTTGGCATCTGGTGAGGTCTGTCATACTGCATCACAACATGGCAGAGGACATCACATGGTGAGACAGAGCCAAAATGACTTTTATAACCCATTAGCCTATTCGTAATAAGTGTATTAATCCCTTCATGATGGTAGCAGATCTTTCATGACCAATCATTTCATAAAGGTTCTACCTCCAACTAGCATTAGCATGGAGATTAAGTGTCTAACACAGGGAATTCTGGGGACACATTCAAATATAGCAGAGATACTGACTCTGACATGCATGGTGTGCTCTTGAAGAGGAGTAGCTTCTTCCAGCCTCACTTTCTTCATGTCAGAAGTGAGGTAATGGGGCTGGGGATTTAGCTCAGCGGCACAGCGCCTGCCTGGCAACCGCAAGGTCATGAGTTTGGTTCCCGGTACTGGAAACCGCCTCCCTCCCCCAAAAAAAGAAATGAGGTAACAATTTAACAGTCCTTGATATAGAGTCTCGGTGCATAAATTGAGCAAAGCCGGGAATGTGCCCAATGGATAAAAGAGAGGCTGTTTTCTCTTTTAGGGTACAATTGTTCCTAGGGAGAATGAAGAAAGGATACTTTTATTTCTTGTTTTTCCATCTTCACTAAATCCTCTAGAATTAGTATGTTTTCAGTTGTAAAACAGAAGGGAGACAGGAAAGAGACTATATTGAGGTTGAAAAATGGCTACAACTTTGATTTTGAAAGCAGGCTTGCTCACAAAATGTGAAAATATTCTCAGAATAATTAAATAAGACATGGTTATGCACAGTTATATCCCTATAAGGGCACTGAGCTAAAGAGCAATGACCAACAGCTCCCTGGGCATGGTCCTTCCTTCCTTTCACGGGGCAAGTCTCCTGCATGGGCAAGAATATTGCACTGAATTCTACTACTATAACTTTTATTTCTGGTACATCAGCAAAAGTTGGTACAAGAACCATATAGCAAGAATTTAAGTAGCATTGTTGTTGTTCTTCTTCTCCTTCTTCAACTTTCTCCTCTTTTACCTCTGTTCCCCCTCCTTCTCACTGCCCCCTCCTTCTCCCTTCCTCTTCCCCTTCTCCTGCTCTCCCCCTCTCCCCTATCTCTTTCTCCTCCTCCTCCTCCCTCTCCTCTTTCTCCTTCTTTTTTCCTCATTCAGAGATGCAAGGATTTCTCAGCTTCTATTCAGACACAAGCTTGATAGATCTCTCCTTTGGGATCCCTTCCTTAACCCTTCACCCCTACCGGGTGTATCTGTACCTCTGCCTTTGGTTTAACCTCTTTTCCCCACAGTCATCCATGCCCCTGGGTTGGATTGGATTGCGTGGAAATGTGTTGTTTCCCAAATTTCCAGCCAACATTTACCTAGTGATGCCTCATTACCTAGCATTTAGATAATGGACTTCAGGACAAATATTGAAAATCATCATTTATCCTCCATTTCAGAAAGAGGCATTTTGGTATATTGCATTCTTTTTCAATTTTCTCCATGTAGAATCCAAAGGCTCTTAAAATAGATGTTTAAAAGACATTTGCATACTTTCCTAGTAATTACAACTCATTTACCTGGTCAGGGAGGGCATTCTCAGCTGTGACAAACATGGTTTCAACATTTCATCAGTGCTTTCCTGGCCCATCAAAGCTAAAACCACAGGAAAATGAAGGACTACCTCGCAATGTCTTTTTCCTCCATGGTTGATCCCAACTATCCCTGATTGCAATAGTTGACTGAACCCCTTGCCCATAGAGCTCTTTAAAAGAAAACAGTAGAAATAGGATTCTGAAATATTTAGAAAAATTAATACATATTATTATCTTTGATGTTTTTATTTTATTTTAAAGATAAAAGAATGAAAACACATTAACAAACACACAGACATAAACAAAACAACACCCAGACAATAGAAGCAGTACATAATTTCAGACAAGGTGATAGGAAATTAACAATGATTGTTGTATTACATATTACATTATCTTCA
>NW_004955431.1:16616070-16665821 GCF_000276665.1 Chinchilla lanigera | reverse complement strand
CTATCTATCTATATCTGTCTATCTATCATCTATCTATATTCCTTTCTTTCTTTTTCTCTTTTCCCTTTTCCCAGTTGTTCTTTCCTTATGGGCAGTTTCTTTCCCTTTCACAATATCTATTATACCTTTCAGATTTTATTTACTCTTTCAGGTTCTTACAGTAGCGATACAAAACAGTATTTACACATGTGGGTCAGATTTATTTCACTTATAAGTATGGTCTGTAGTTGCATCCATTTACCTATGAAAGCCTCAAGTTTATCTTTCTTTATAGTTGAGTAATATTCCATTATGTAAAAATACCACATCTTTTTTATCCATTCTACAGTTGATGGGCATTTGGGTTGCTTCCATGATTTAGCTATTACAAATTGCACAGCCATAAACATGGGTGCACATATATCACTGTGGTGTGATGTTTTTAGTTCTCCTGGAAAAATACTCAAAAGGGAAATAGCTGGATTGAATGGGATTTCTAATCCTAGTTTACTGAGAAAGGTCCAGAGTGATCTCCACAGTGGTTGCACCAGTCCACACTCTCACCAACAGTGGAAAAGGGTTCCTTTTTCCCCACTGCCCGCCCCCAGCATTTATTATTGATTGCTTTCTTGATAATAGCCATTCTTTCTTAGGTGAGATGGAATCTCAGTGTTGTTTTAATTTGCATTTCTCAAATGACTAATGATGTTGAACATTTTTTCATGTATTTATTTTCCATTTGTATTTCTTTATCTGAGAAGTGTTCATCTCAGATGTCTATTTTTGTTTTTTGTTTTTTTATTTTAAAAATAAAAGAAGAATACATTAACAGACAACCTTTTATAAAATAGCAAAAGAACAGTACAGAAAATACAGAGTTACAAAGTGGTAGGAAATTAACAATGCTTGTTGCATTACATATTGATATCTTCAAAGTGGTTTTTCATGAAAACAGGTAGAGACATGCATTATTGACCAAGGACTCATTGACAGTTTCTTTCAGCAAAAAAACAGAAGAGAGTAGAACAACTATGTTAACTATCCTGTATATACATACATACAAAATTTCTCCTGTTTTCCCTTCTCTTTTCCCACACCCCAGTTGCCCTTTTCCCTTGAGTGTTTTCCTATCATTTCACAATGTCTATCATACCTCCTAGTTTAAATTAACTCTTTCAGGTTTTACACTAGTGAAACAATGCAGTGCTTGCACATGCAAGTCTGATTTATCTCACTTATGAGTATGGTCTCTAGTTGTCACCATTTACCTATAAAGGCCTTGAGTTTATCTTTCTTAATAGCTGAGTAATATTCCATTATATAAAAGTACCACAATTTTCTTATCCAATCCTCGGTGGATGGACATTTGGGTTGCTTCCACAATTTAGCAATTATAAATTGTGCTGCTATGAACATAGGTGCACATATATCTCTGTGATATGATGTTTTTAGATCTTCTGGGAAGATACCCAGAAGGGGAATGGCTGGGTTGAATGGGACCTCTAGACCTAGTTTTCTGAGGAAAAATCAAACTGCACAGGAAATACTTCAAAGAATCAACAACTGGGATCTCATCTTTTTAAAAAGTTTTTGCACATCTAAAGAAATGACCAGCAAAGTAAAAAGAAACCCACAAACTGGGAAAAAAATTTTAGCCAACTGTCCCTCAGACAAAGGACTTCTATCTAGTACATATAAAGAACTAAAAAAAAAAAAAAAAACTTTAATGTTTTGAAATGAATGGGTTTCATTTTGTTTGCATGGAACATTCTTATTTCTTTGCAAATAGAATCAATAAAAAAAAGGTCTTCCCAAACTTTAAAATTGGCACTATCAGGAAAGGGAAGAATGAAAGTGTTTTTACCCTGTAGTGAGGACAGCTTGTGAGAGAAAGACTTGCTAATAATTTGTGTTGGTCTGAACCATGAACACAGAGATGAAGAGATCTGAAGGACTGTCCTACTCAGACTCATGCCAGAGATGATCAAACTGCCTCAGCAAGGATAAATGACTTTCACAAGTGTCCAAGGACATAGTGGTGCGGAGATAAGTTGATTGATTCTTTTATTTCACTGATTCATAGGGGCTTTGCTCTCCTTGAATCTGGAGGAAGTAGGTGATATAAGTAGGTCCCCAGCCACAAAGCTTAAAGTAATATAGCCTTACCATATTTGAGCTAGTCTACTGACCTGAGGCAGACACCTTTGTTGTGTCTAACAAAACACCTTCCTTGCCTAGACAGAAATAAGCATAATTCACAGCTCCTGTTTCCTGGGCACTCAATGGGAGCTGTGAGAGACCATAACCTTAAATATAAAGGATGGAAGCTGATCAAGGAATAGGATGCTTTCTTCTATCATAGATCAGAAATAAGAAGCACTAAACTGCATAGGTGAGCAAAGTGGGGTGTGGGCATGTGTGTGTACAGCAGAAATAGCACATCTCTGATACATGTGGGAAGGAAGGAGTCTTTACTAAGGATGAAACATGGCTAGAATTTTGATTTTGAAATTAGGCTTCCTGACAGACTGTGAGCATGTTCACAGAATATTTAACCAGAAAGTCAGAACTGAGGAAATCAAGTGCTATGGGTGCAACTACTCTCTGATGACAACTTTGAGCCTGATGCACCATGAGGACTTAGTTTATCAATGAGGTTAGGCAAGGCCTGTGTGGACAAGCTCCTTCCTGCCCTGGGAGAAGAAGCAGGTGGCTTTGTCCATCATGGCAGCAAATTCTTGAGTGAGTACTTTAAAAGTCAAGGGAGGGGCTGGGGATTTAGCTCAGTGGCAAAAGCGCCTGCCTGGCATGCGCAAGGTCATGAGTTCAGTTCCTGGTACTGGAGAAAAAAACCAAAAAAATAAAATAAAATAAAATAAAATAAAAGTCAAGGGAGACAGAGTGAGAGTCATGACAGAGTATAAAACACAAGTACCGTACTATTTACCCCTCAGAGTCAACCTAGTCCACCCACCTGAGTAAGGCCCCATTTCAGTTGCTTAAAGTGGGTACATAGTCTTGGTTGGCTTCTTTGAGCATGGAGTGAAGAAATCTGAAAGAGTAGAGATAAGGAGACGTGTGAATGTCCGATAGCCCAAGTTGGTCTCATAATTTCCCTGCCTCAGCCTCCCCAGTGCTGGGATTACAGACATGTGAATGGACATACAGGAATGGGCCCAGCGAAATCTGTGTGTCACCTTAAAGCCCGCCATGGAAAAGACTTGAACAGCCGAGGAGACAGCATGCCTCAGCTTTCGTCTTCAACTGCTAGAAAAGTGTTAAGTCAAGCCCAAGAAGAGAGAGAAAGGCCACAGCAGCAGAGCTAAAGGCTGTGAAGGGACGCCGGTCACTCCCATGGGGCTCCCTGTGTCTCCTGCGCCGCACGTGCCACGACTGTCATTGAACTTCATCTGTTTCCCCAGATGGAGTCTGGGTGGGAGGTTCTTTCCAGAACGGTCATCACTGGGTTTTTCTTTGTGTAGCAGAGTCTTTAGGAAGGGGAACACAGTTTCTTTGCAATTCCAATGGGTCCTAAAAGTCTCAGTCTGATAAAAGAAAAGAATAATAATTTGATTCACTATCTTTGTAAAAAAGTTAAGTTTTGGAGCTCACAGGCGCTGGAGTAGTTAGTTCTTTCCCTCTTATCATTCCAGAATGTTCTGCCTCTGAGAACTAATGATGTCTTCGGAGATGTGGGTATGTGCATGGACCCACAAGTACTGTGTTAATTAAGTACATGTATCTGCAAATCGGGTTGCCAGGAGCACCATCCGGAAGATGTAACTTCCTCCCCAGACCTGTGAGATCAGCAGCCCCAAACTCCTTTCCCCAACACTGCAATACCAATGGGTATCTCCACTTGGTCTAATAAATGTCTAGGAAACCAGTCTTGGCCCAAGAATAGAGATTTGGAAGATTGTCTAATGAGAAGATAAAAAGCAAAGAATTGGGCTGTTAATCACCTCATACTAAGAAAGGTACGAATCAGTTGTCAGAGAGAAGGGCTCAAGCCCCTGAACTGTAGTGTTGCCTCAAAAGCTACTTTTCCAATGAGTTTTTGGAAAAGTTCTATTTCATACTTAGCTTTATGTTTTCCTTTCCTGTATTATCTTTTACTTTTCCTTCAAAGTACCTATTTTATTGGAAATACAGCATATGTACATACATACTGAAACATGTATACTTTAAGTGTACAAACTAATGGATATTTTTTTTAGCCCAAGTTGGTCCCATAATTTCTCTGCCTCAGCCTCTCCAGTGCTGGGATTACAGGCTCATGCCATCACACCTGGCTTCCTAAAAGCACGCAACTCTAACTCCAAAAGATTAAGTCAGAGCTTCTCTCTAACCCACCTGCCAAATTAATACCAGTCTCTTCCTTAAAGGTAACCAACCACTGACCTGGTTTCTTATTAGAGTGGAGAAGTCCTGTGAGCCAGCATTTCCATGGAGAACAAGAAAAACTTAATAGGATTCAAAAATAATTTAAAGGCATCAAAGAGCTACAAAAACAATGGGGGTTAGTAGGTGTGACACTTGATGAGAGAAGACTTTGTAGGGAGCTAGAATTTAACTCCCTCCTAAAATCTCTACTTTGACCTTCAGTATAATGTTTGATAGACAAGGTATTAGTAGGCATATTTGTCTCACTTCTGATCACAAAAATTTTGATATTAAAACTTTGATACTGGTATTTTGGTATTTATTTCATAATTAAATATGTTTAGCATAAGGTCTTTATAAACACATTTATCAAATTATAGAATCACCTTTCCATTCTTTGTATGAATAATCTTTATTATGAGTGGGGATTAATTTTGTAAGTGTCTTTATTGAGATTATTCTGTTTTGTGTTCCCTTAGGCTAGTAATGTGGTAAATTATACTGATTGATAAACTTCCTTTGTAAACTTCAGTCCTCAAATAAAACCAATAGTCTGTCTGTACACATACACACATGCATGTATCCACATATATACATCACTAGTGTTGATTTGCTAATTTTTAGTTTAGATGTTTCATTAATGTTCCTGGAGTAGGTATGAATCAGTTGTCCTTATGGAATGTTCTCCACATGCTTGTTCTAAGTTACTGAATGCTACTTGAATGTTGCCTATACATATTACACTTTTCTCTGTTTCTTCTCTTACTTTTTTTCTTGAAAATTGCCTGTGAATTGGCCCTTTTAAATTCACTTCTTAGTTGTACAGAAAATTGACATATAATACAAAGAATTCCTGTTTTTATCATCTTGATTTCCTGTGATGCATTTGATACAGTTGATGAAGCAATATTATTAACAAAAGTTCATAATTTAGTGTGTACTAGTTGCCCATAGTTCTATATGTCCCCACAAATGATAGTACCATGTGTACACCTTTGCACACTGAATAACTTCACGGCTACATAAATCTGTGCTCCATCTCTTCATCCCTCCCCTTCCTCAAAACCCCTGGCAATCACTGATCATTTTACTATCTCTATACTTTTATCTTTTTCAGAGCATCATCTATTTGGAATCATACAATATGTAGACTTTTCAAATTATTTTCTTTCAAGGGGCTGGGGATTTAGCTCAGCGGCAAAGCGCTTGCCTGGCAAGCGCAAGGTCGTGAGTTCGATTCCTGGTACCGGAAAAAAAAGACAAAAAAAACCAAAAAAACAAATTATTTTCTTTCAGCTAACGATGTGAATTTGCAGTTACACCATGGGTTGATTTGGTTGGTTGTTTTTTGATTGATTACTCATTTTTGCATAGCTGAACATATTCCATTGTATGTTCGTTTCTTCATTCATCTACTCAAGGACATCTCGGTTGGTTCCAGTTTGGGGCAACTATGAATAAAGCTGCTATTCATATGTAGAATTACGTAGATATAAGTTTTCATCTTCTTTGGGTAAGTACCTATTAGCACAAATACTGGATTGCATAGTAAGCCTATTTTTTACTTATTAAGAAAATGCCAAACTATATTCCAAAATGGTCGTATCATTTTTCATTCTTACCAACAGTGAGTGAGAGTTCCTTTTGCTCTAAATCCTGCCTGACATTTTGTATAATCAGTGCTATGGATTTTAGTCATTCTAATATGAATATGGTAATATCTTGGTTTAATTTGCAATGAAATATAATGTTGAGCATCTTTTCATATGCTTATTTCCCATCTGCATATCCTCTTCAGAAAAATATGTGTTCAGATTTTTGCCTATTTTTTAAAAATTGGATTGTGTTCTTACCTTTGAATTCCACCATTATTTACACATTTTAAGACTAGTCTTATCAGATATGTGCTTTGCAAATATTTTCTCCCAGTCTGGCGCTTGCCTTTTAATTCTTTAATCTTCTTATACTTTTACCATTTTTGCTTTATATATCTTAAAGCTATACTTTTGGATGGCTACAAATTTAGAAATTATATACCTTACCTTGTAGATAGGCCCTTCTCTGTGAGTCTTACACATATATTTATATGTGTATAATTTCTATACTTTTATTTTCAATAATTGTATTACTTTGTACTTAAGATGTTTCTGGTCTGCAGGATATAATCAAATTATGTTTTTGTCAATCTGAGAGTCTTTTTTCATTGGTCTATTTATATTTAATGTATTTAACCTTGTATCCTAAAAACAAGTATATATCATTAATATTATACAATATAAATATATAATCATATATTTACTGATGCAGTATAATTAGAGAGTTAGATTTATATTTATCATCATTCCTACTAAATTTATTTTTCTGCTTCTTGCCTTTCTTACATCCTTTAACTGAATCTTGGTTTCATAGTTTCATCTCCCCCCACGTAAGCTTCTAGGTTGTGCATTCTTCTTTTTTCAAGAATTATTGTTGAGATTCAAATCATTCTTGGCTTACTACATTCTAACATAATTACTTTTACCACTTTCTAGACAATAATAGACTCTGGAACATTTCTAACTCTCCATGTATCCCCTCTTACTTCACATGGCATATCATTTTCATCCATATAGGGGTATGTGTGTGTTAAATCATCTATATATTTATAAATAATCCATATATTATAATAAATCACCCATATATTTATATATAAATATGTCCTGCTGTATTATAACATATGGACTCACACAGGGAGAGATGTTGCACCATTTACTCTCTGCAAGCTGGATGCTCAAACAATGAAGGCGTGAGGACCAGGCACCCAGTTGGGTAGGTACTGGTCTCCAGTTCTGGAGGAGTGAGGACAGAAGAGTAGGGTACGGCACTTGATGCACTGAGGCAAAATTCAAAAATTGATAAGATATTTCAGGAAGACATTTCTGTAACATTTTAAAAAGGAAACCCTTAATATCATGAATACCTTTTTCCCCCATGTAAGAAATGTTTTGGAGAAATAATCAAATGCGTCTGAACAAAACTCCTTCATTCTTGTTATATAACAGCAAAATAGCAGAACAGTTGAAATTTATCAGAGAGTATTTGGTTAAGCAAGGTGTTATACACACATATAATTAAATACCATAAAACCTTTAAAAGTGGTCCTATAAAGATGCATATTCATTCATAAATATGTAAGATTTTTAAATGGGAAAAATTAAAACAGTATATATGCACAAGTCTAGTTTTCAGAAAACAGATAAAAATACCTAAATTACTTTCTTTTTAGTGTTAATACTTGGAATTATGGGAGAGTTTTAAAAATGTTTTTCAAATGGGAACTGTGGCAAGAAAAAAGTACGAAGGCGAAAATGTATCTCATCTTGAAACAAAGAGAATACACAGAAGGGGAGAGAAGCGGGCTGATGGACCTGTGGTGACAGGGCCCCGAGACGGAGCTGAAATCTCTGTGTGCGATGGAGGTGCCTGCCACTGGTGGATGGCCCGATCCCATCCCCTTGGGGACAGCAGTGCTTTGCGATCCTCTCCATTATAGAATTCAGTTCACTGTCACAGTGGAGATCAAAGTGAGGCAGAAATACATTCCAGCAACATTCTGACAAAAATTAAAAGATGAAAGAAGGCTGTATAAAATAATTGATAGAGCGAGGAAAAGCAGAACCTGCAAGTGTTCAGAAAAGACTTTGATAAAAGCCATTTTTACAAGCCGTGTCACGTTATGAAATTGACAATGTGTGGAACAAAATGCTGGAGAACTTCCCTAACTAAATGAAAGTGTGGGAGCTTTTTATTAAAACTAAGATCAAATGTTAAATAACATACTGTGTTGGTGAAAGTAGGAAGAAACAAACATTTTTCATCTGTTTCAATGGGAAGACAAACTGATAAAATTTTATGAAGGGAGATGTAGGGATATTCATCAAGATTTAAAGTGCATACAACCTTTAGCTGGGCAGTTTCTCTGTGAAATATTTATTCTATACATTTAACTCATGGGTCTTGGTTACTTTTCTCTTGTTGCTGAGACAAAATACCTGACACCCAGAATTAATTTAGCTCACTGTTTGTGGAGGTTTCAGTCCGTGCTTGGCTGGCTCCAAGGTAGGGTGGTGCATGACCGAGGGCAACACTTGATGGCAGTGGAAAACAGCAAAGGCAACAAGAGCACAAGGGCAACAGTGCAAGCAGCCTCTTTTCCTCCCTTACGTTGTATGCAGACTATCCACCCCAGGGCGGGTGTAGCTCTCGCATCCATAATCCCAGCATTGGACCATGGGTCAATCATAAACGCTAGAAGCCCGTCCCATGACTGTGTGAGGCTTTGGGGGGACAGCCAGACACAAACCATAGCATCATGTCTGTGTGACAGGACACTTGTGTAAAGATACTCAGTGCTGCCCGGGATCAGCACTAGATTCTTAATGCACGACTAAACTTATCAAGTCAGAAGTAGAAGGAACTCTTTGCTTATGGATGTGAAATGTTCTTTAAGAAGCATTATTAGAGTTGAGCGTGGTAGTGCACACCTCTTATCCTAGCACTTGGAATGCTGAGGCAGGAGGATCGTCATAGAGTGTGATGCCAGCCTGGGCTACATAGTGAGTTTGAGGCTAGGCTGAACTACACTAGGCTGAGACCCTGCCTCAGAAAACAAAAAACAAAAAACAAAAAACGTTATTAGGAGGGAAAAACCAAGTTGCACTATTGGTGCAAACAACGGAAGCAGAAAGTTAAACTATTTGTATGCCATTATTATACGTGGTTTATCTCTGCAAGAATATATTAGCGATTGATAGCAGCGCTGCTCTGCGAGAGGAGCACAAGAATGTATATACAAGGGATGACTTTCTTTACTGACTTACAATTTTTGAACCAAGGTCTGTATTACGTTTTCAAAATAAATGCAAAAGCAAGTCCCTATACCTTCCCCCGTTTAGCTAATGTGCATATTAAAATCAGTGTGAGAATCAGTTTGTCAGGCAGCGGGATCTTCCTGGAGCCTGTTTCCTGTGACCCCCAACTTTTTCCTCCCCTTGGGTTACTCCATTTGTGGCCTGAATCAGAAGATGGCTCAGTTAACACTTCAAACAGCCCAGCACATTTGAAATGTTGCCATCTTCTGTAATTCGCAAGGGAATGTTATTTCAGTGATCATAAAACTTCCCATAATTCTGCATTGCTTTTTAAGAGGTAACAGTGTAGATGTTTTATGGGGCGTCTATAAGAAGTAACCCTCCCTTTTGCCTAAGGAAACTATCTTAGTACAGATGTGACAGAAGTTGCCAGGCATGGATTCCTGAAAGGGCCTTTAATAATTTCTGCTAAAAAACAAACTCCAGAAACCCTGATTAATATCTTACTGGTTTTATTCTGTGCTGAGTAGTTGAGTAATAAGAGAAAATTAGATATGGAAGGTGAGGGTTGGGGCATTAAAGACCATATACTTATGTTGGCTTAATAAAAAGACTTCCCTATCTATATAACTATATCTGTACATGAGTTCTCTATTCATGGGTTCTGCAA
The DNA here is from genome assembly GCF_000276665.1 of Chinchilla lanigera. NCBI lineage: Eukaryota > Metazoa > Chordata > Mammalia > Rodentia > Chinchillidae > Chinchilla > Chinchilla lanigera. Next base: position 16,655,939 of record NW_004955431.1, on the reverse strand, counting down.
CCACAGATTCAACCATCCATAGATCAAAAATACCTGAAAAAAATTAATACCATAACAACATGGACATCCTTTCTTGCCGTTAGTCCCCCAAAAGTACTATGTAGCAAATATTTACATGGCATTTATATTGTATTAGGTATTATACATCATCTAGAGATTAGTAGAATGATGCATGTAGATACAAATGGTGGATTTTCAAAAGAAATCTGGTAATGAAGTTAAGTTTCATACAAGGTGCATTTCAGTCTAACGCCAGGCTGGGAGTACAGAGCATGTAATTTCCAGTGAGAAGACCTGAGCTGAGGTCCCTTGCTGTGCCATTAACTGACTCATTCTCCTACTTTCTCATTTTTCTAAACCTCATTTCCTTCTGTATTATGGGAATGAACACATGTAACTGAGACTTCTGGAGGGGTGGTTAAAGGTGTCAAATGTAGAGCAAGTTGGAATATTTATTAAATAATTAAAGCCCAAACAGAAAGTTGGACTTTTCCTTGATGCCAAGAACAGCCCGTGGATTGAGCCCAGCACCCTGAGTAGGAGCCAGCTGTTCCACAAGAACAATTGAGATTTTAGAAAGAAAGAAGAGGCGGGGCCTCCCGTGTGTTTTAAAGGATAAAGGTCTTGGGTTAATGGAAATCATGGGAACTTTGCAGCAGACCAAGGACTTGTTAATGAGATCTGCCTAAAGCAGCTCACTACCTATGGCCTCAAAGTCATTCTTGCTGGTCATGTGACCTGATTTTGGTGATGGTGAACCTGACAATATATTTCCCTATATTCAGTATAGGTACATCCTTTCTGCACCTGTATATGTAGCTATTCTGGGAAGACCTAGGTTGCTTTCATTTCCTTTGCCAATGGCATCTGACAGTGAGATAGGTGTTTTGTCTGGGTTGCCTAGACTCAGCTATATGTATTCACACTCATTTTTCCCTCTTTGCTTAGGTAATGAAGGGAGGTGGGTAGGTTAAAAACTGGACAAAAAAAAACCCCCCCAAAACCCCACAACTATTGGATTACCTCTTCGACTCTCTTTAAGGAGTTAAAATTTCCACTTACCCAATGGTTAGAAACAGCATAGAAGCTAAATGATGCCACCTTATCTACAGAAATTCACATTTCTGCTCATATCATTGATTCTTTCCTTCAGCCACTTTCATTTTTTTTTGATTGTGTGAATCGAACTCAGCTGCTTGTACTTCTGATAGAGGTTTTTATCATATGGAAAGATAATTTTAAAATATAGACTTTTGTGGACCCTGTGTGATTGCCAGCCGTTAGGTCTCAGTGCCTAGTTCCATGCCCGCTCTGTACCAGGTGTTAAATAAATGTCTAAAACTTGGAAATAATGTAAAGCCTGTAATAAGGATCAAACTGTAATTATTCTGGATTTAAAGAAACTCAGCACTAAGGAAGGAGCTTGCCATTTAGTGGCTTTATTTTATAGAGTAGCTTCAAAACTTGACCTTCACATGGTTCAATTTTAGATCCTTTTTACCCCATCAAAAATACATTGTTTTATTGTTTAGTTTCTCTAGTATCTCTTTTGTTTCTTTTTCCTGTTCTTAATCTAAAGGTTACTGTTTCCTGTTTATATCATCAGCTGAATTCATTTTGTCATCTTCATGGCTAGTTTACTTTGTGATTCATTGTATTGTTAATTTTGATTTTTTTTCTCATTTTGAGGTGTTTGAAATCATTTCTTAAGCTACCAGAATGACACTTCTATTTCAATATTCAAGGCATAGATATTGGAAAATATATTTTTCTCAGTCATGTATGGAGACCCCTGTATTAAATTGACAGTTTCCTCAGAGAATAAGCTCATACTCTTCTCAGAACATGCCCCCAGTCCTCTCCTGAGTCCTCTCCTGCCTCCTCCGTTTTATCCCTAGGCTGCCATCTTTTTCCAGGCAAGCACTGCCCCATCCCACATGTGCTGTGCAGCCAGGGAATTAGACTGTGTGACTCCGGGTGCTCCAGTCATGACACCATTGCCAAATGTTTGCTGCATCATCTTTTCACAGAGACAGCAAATACTTACTCTTCCTCATTAGTAGGGTAAACATCTTAACCTGGCATCCAAGATCTTCATAAATGTAGAACAGCTTCTTTTCCCACACGTTCCTGTTCCGTGAGTAATGAGAAATGTAACAGGTGTTCAGGAATTATGTATCAGGATTGACTATGTTGTTGACCACCTGTTTTGGTTGAAGGGTATCAAGGATGAAGAAGAAACGTAGTTCTTCCAAAGGAGGAAGGCATAAATTAGTGGAGAAAGGCATGGCTGTTTTATCTAATGTGAATCAGAAATGCTGAAGAAGTACAGATGAAGAAAACATACAAAATTCAGTGGCCACACTACGTCCATTAGGATGGGTACTATTTTTTTTTTTTCTGGTACTGGGACTCGAACTCACAAGGTCGCGCTTGCCAGGCAGGTGCTGTGCTGCTGAGCTAAATCCCGAGCCCCAGGATGGGTACTATTTTTAAAAAAACAGAACCCAAGTTTTGGTGAGGATGTGGAGAAGCTGGAACTCTTATGCATTACTAGTGAGCTAGAATGGTGCAGGGACTATGGAAAACAATATGGCAATTCCTCAGTAAATTAAAAATAAAGTTACCACATGATCATATGGTTCCACTTTTAGGTATGTTCTCTTGAGATATTTGCATACTAATGTTCCATAGTCACATTATTGAAAATAGAAAGGAAAGCAATGCAAGTATCCACTGATATATGAAAGGATAAACAACATAAATCCACATAATAGACTATCATTCAGCCTTAAAAGAAGGGAAAATCTGATGCATGGGACAACATGGATGAAACTGGAGGACTTTAAGTGAGGTGAGTCAGACACAGGGAATAAGTTCTGTGTGATTCCTCTCCGATGAGGTCTCTAGAGTAGTCACATTCACAGACACAAAAAGTGGAATAGTGGGTTATCCCCGCTGCTGCAGTATAAATGCACTTAATGCCATTGAACTGTCTACTTAAAAGTGATAAATTTATGTTATGTGTACTTTAAAATGCTTAACTTTATGTGAGTATGTATTTTAACCCTCTTAAAAGTAATTTTAAGTATTTTGTGAGAGCTAGTGATGTAGTAGCTAATAAAGAAATAGAAAACTAAATCAAGAGGTCTTTTCGATGACTTCAGGAAAGCTCATCAGACCAGTGGGGCACAGATGCTTTATCCATTAGCAGTAGCATCTTACCATTAAGACTTCTGTGTAAATGCGAGGCCCATGTGTGTGATAGGCATCCCAGTCAGCTTCTTGAGCAGCGCCATCAGTCTAGTCCGCAGCTGCTTGAGTAGTGTGCAATTCAACCCAAGAAACACTTAAGGTTGCCCAGCAACATAGCGTTGCTGTCAACAAAAATAAATCTAACATTAGTTTTGTATCTCCTACAATAAGACAAGAAATATTGAATCTAAATGTTTTTATTTCTGCATTCTCTATCCAATAACATAAACACTTTGTCAGGAATGTACTGTACTACTTGTATAAGAACAGTGTTTCCTGCACAACCTCATGTTTTGCTTTCCTTGCCAAAGTACATTCAGTCTTTCAGGACAGCAGAGGCAGCATGCAGATACCTGCTACTGTGTTTACGTCAGGAGGACTCATAGCTTTGTGTGAGAAGTTTTGAAGCTACTCTGTAAAATAAAGCCACTAAATGGCAAGCTCCTTCCTTAGTGCTGAGTTTCTTTAAATCCAGAGGACTTCCTTACAGTGAAGCTTAGAAAACAAAAACAATAGTTAGATTACTCATTATACTTCCCCGCACGGAGCAACAGAACAGATTCAAATGAGAGGGCTTTTTGTTTGAATCACCTGATTACAAAAGCTATGAGTTATAGAAATAGGCAGTAGGCAGTGTTAAAAAAAAAAAATGTTCCACTGTGAGTCTATTTTCTGTGGCTGAGAACCCATACTGTGATCTGGTTAAGCTTTAAGGAAAAGAAATTCACTTGGGCTCAGAGTTCTAGTCCAAGGTCAAGTAGGATGGCCTTCTTGTTGGCAGAATCCTGAGACAGCAGGGAGCATCACATAGTGAAAGACAGAGAGCATATGTGCATGTGTGATACCTGACCGAACTGGCTTTCACAGTGGCTCTACTCCAAGACGACTCATTAACCTATGATTCTCTTCTGCTCTGACAGCTCCGTGCAGGCAGCCACGCCACGTTCCATGGCTCCGTTTATAATGAGCGCATAAGTCTAAGGGAAAGTCAGCAGAATGCGTAACACTACCTCCTTGTGCGTAGTAAGAATGACTCTAATTGAGGGGGTCTTGTGGTGTAGATCTTAAATGTCCCCCAAAGCCTCTTGTGCTCATAGGTGGGGATTTTGGAAGGCTGTTGGATTGTGGAGGCTTATAGCTGACTTCCTATTAGGAGGTGGGGTCTGGTCTGAAGAGGTGGCTCACGGGGCATGGCCTGGGTGGGTTTATCTCTCCTGACCCAGCTCTTTCCTTCACTTTGGGCCTCCTGGATGCCAAACCCTGAACAGCTCTCCTCTGTTAAATCCCTCTCCCATGCCGTGGAGCCAGCCAGTCATGGACTGGAACTTCTACAAAGCATGAGTCCAAATGAACCTTTCTTCCTTTAAACTGTGGGTGTCGGGTATTTTGTCCCAGCGATGACAGAAATAAGCAAGATACAGGCTGTTCCTCATCAATGCTATAGATGGAATCCTCAGGGGTAAGTATCTTTTTCACTCCTCTCTTCTTGTCTTGGCCACAGAGGGTCATGACTACTACCTGCTTTTCTGCTTTGCTTGCTGTCTTCAGAGGTGGAATCAGTCATTTCCAGAATAATCATCCTTACTATAAAAATTCGAAATCTAAGATGCTCCAAATAGCAGAACTTTTTCAGTGCTAAATGACACCACAAGGGAAAAAGACCACACCCTGCCTTGCAGGGCAGACTGCAGTCACAAAGCAGGCACACAAAAAATCGTAATGTTAAGGTGTGTACATGCACAATTTTTGTTTCTATTTGGGTCCCCTCTCAAAGACATCCCATTATATGTGTGTGAATATTCCCCAGTCTGAGAAACTCTGAGTTCTGAAGCATTTCTGGTCCAAAGCATTTCAGATATGAGACGCTCAGCTTGTATTTAAGGTCAGGAATTATCCTTCTCATTTCTGTGCAGCTCAGTTTGGGACTTAGCTCATGGGTTTTCCTACACATACATCATCTGGATAAGGACAGTTTATAAATAGCTATTCAGAGTGGGGTGATATTTTTTGCCTACTTCATCTTCTGTAGTTTTTCTTTCTATAATAGGATTTTTTGAGAGTTCTGGCAGCAGGTTTGTTTTGAAACTCAGGCTGAGGCCAGATAGGTTCTTGGAGATGCTCGTGTAGATTAGTGATGTGTATTTACTCTGAAGTCCAGATTTCTCCTTAAGGCCATTCGATGACATTTTTATTTTCCATTTGGAAGTTGCATTCCCTGATAATTGTGTCTACTATATCTTAGTTGATCAAACTGTCTAGCAGGGGCCCAGAGTTTGACCCCTGCTTTCATTCTTGATATTTACTGCCAAGGGGACCACCAGTGCTCAAAAATCATATCCAGACCTGGCAGCACCAATAAAGATCCTATTTCTGAGCTGACATCACAGGTGCCCAGGACAATTGGAATTGGTTGGATCTCTTTCCACATGACATAATGTATTTTGTCAAAGTTGGAACGTGCTGAAGCTATGAACTCAGGCAGTTCCTTGAATTGTTTGGATCCAGAGACACTTGCAGGAACTAAAAATAGCTTCACAAGGAGAGAAATATATCAGGACATTTCTCCTTTTGGAAGGAACAGTATTCATTCTGTCTCCAGCTTCTTGAAAAACAGTGTCTGTCATTCGAGTCCCAGGGGAGACACAGTGTGCCCAGATAGCAGAGGTCAGTGGCCTGTGTCCCGTGAGGATCCTGTTCAGTCCCTGTGCTTGTCTTGCTGAAAGAAAGAAAAGCTTAGTGTCAAAGAGGAATGTAAAGGGGCAGAACCACAGGAGTCATTAGAGCTGGAGAGACTGTCATCAGTTCTGGGGTGGGCGAGCAGGAGGTGGGCTTTATGTAGGGGTTATGAGGGCAGAAAGTGGCTTCATAGCAGGGGCAGACTGAGTTTTGTTCTTGAATCATTGAATGGAGTATTTGACAGAGCCATCTCCAATAGAATGTGAGCTTTGCTGCATAAACCACTGTGTGCAGGTTGATGAGAGATAGGTATAGTGATTCCTATCTTTTAAGTCTTCTATTTTAGTAGAATGATTTACTCAGAAGTCACACAAAGTCTGGAACAGAGCCAGGTTGTTGTTTCCCAATCTCAGTCACAACGGATGCTGGTTCTGACTTGTAAAAACAGTATAGACATAGACGCTGTGGGTGTGAATCCTGACTGTGTCACTACACAGTCCTGAGCACTTTGTGCATTAGTTTCTCCATGTGTACAAGGGATGAATGAAAATACAGTGAGTGTTTAAATGCATTTATTACTATAAAAGGCATATTGTCATTAGTCCCCCTCAAAATATTATCCTTTGCTTTGATCACAGGTATTCTGTTGTTTTTGCCATTTTCTGAAGTAGTTCTTTAAGCCCTCTTTTGTGGGTGTCTTTGGAAGGTGGGATCAAAGTAGCAGGTGTGACCCAAAAAATATAGCAAGTACTGCTGCAGAGTGCCACCTAACAGAGAAGCAGACTCATAAAGATATTAGTGTGTCTTTCCGCCTTATTCACTGCATCTGGCATTGTGTGGCTTTTGCCTCTTCTCCAAAGTAAAACTGACAATGAAAGGTGAACATTTTGAATCAATTCAGGATATCAAGGCACCCACGACAGCACAACTAAGACATCCATGAACGAGGACTTCCAGAACTGCTTCAGAAAGTGGCAAAATGATGGGATAAGTGTGATTTGAAGCAAGTGGGAGAATTTTGAGGGGGGATTAATGGCTATGTGTTTCTTCCTATAATATGTTTTGAAATTTAAACATTCATTATATTTTTGATCAGGCCTCATAAAATGGGAAAATTCCATCCTTCCTGCTAAACAGTCTGGCTTTAAAGATTGATCTCTTCAACAAATACTTAATAAATATGTACTGTAGCCCACATACTTTGTAAAGTGCTGTAACCACAAATGTAGAAGGCACTATCTTTTAAAGGGAGACTGATGGGGAGATTAGCACAGAGGCAGATGTTTACACAGTGCTGTGACAAAGCTGTGTCCACAGTAAGTGAACATATTGGAAAAGTGTCTAAGTTTGCTTGAGTATCGGGTTAATAACTTCCCTTAGTTACTGTGGGCTAATCAGGTCCACAGTCTCCCAAACAAGTATACAGTGAAGGCTAAATAAAAAGAAGCAAATGGAATGATTTTAGTGCTCCAGGAGGATCAAAGCCCTCTCACAGTATTTGAGATTCTCTTAGGGCTAAGACCAAGACCTTCTCTGGGTGGCCCATATTTATTTGGTTATCAGAAGAAGAGAGTGGAGTACTCAAGCACTTCTCCAAGTAAGGTATTAAATTATTCCTTAATAAGGATTAAGTTAATCCACCCATGAGTGAGATGCATGAGGCTATAGTCTTTACCTAGTTGAGACTGAGATCCCTGTGTCCTTGTCTGTGATCTTAATTCATCCTTTGAGGCTTTCCAGCTTCACCTGCTATTACAGACCATAGTAGGAATCAGTGACTTACAGAGGTTCACTCACTGTGAGACTGCCATCCATTTCTAGACAAGTGGCCTGGGCTTTGGACAGATCCACAAGTAAACATAAAAAGCCAATTGATTAATTTAAGTCCTACTCAGGGCTGCTTTATAGTGGTCTCCGTCACTTGGGACCTCAGAGAAGGTGATGAAAGAAGAGAAAGACTTGAGGGAACAGTGGAGTTGTGAGATGGGGAGGGCAGAAAACAGCAGCATGAATTCATGGAGACTTCGTATGTTGAGCTGTAAGATGAGGACAGCACCCAAAGGACCCACTGCCAGGCTTGGGCAGTGAAGGAATGCAGTAGGAGACTGAAGAATAGGACTCAGCGAGTAGTAAGTCAGATTTGGGAGTGAGAGACCACGTGGTGGGTAGTATGGAAGTGGATTAGAGGAAGTGAAATGAGAAAAAAGCAGAGCAGGTAGGAACATCCCAGGGATATGCAGGGAATCAGACAGTGATAGGGTGGAGGACAACAGACGGGTGTGAGAGGGATTTAGGATTATCTCACTTTATACATTGGGAAGTACTATAAAATGTGGGCTTATGATGAGATATCACTGAATGTAAATTAAATCTCAGCAATGTGATTTTTGAAAACAACCATCTTACGGCATGTGAATTATATCTCGGGGAAAATGGGGGGAAAAAGAATTATCAATACTTATATGAACAAAGATGAAGAAAAACATAGTTTGTCTGCTACAGTTAGAATCTGGAATATTCCCTGAAATGACTACATGCTAAAGGCTTGGTTCCCAGTCAGGCACTAGCAGAAGATAGAGGACCCTTCACGAAGTAGGTCCTAGTAGGACGTAGGGCCTTTAGGTCCTTGGTCGCATGTCCTAGAAGGGCACTACGGAGCACTAGTCCTTTTCTCTTTCATTTCCTGGAAGCTATGAAGTAAATGGTTTGGTCTCCCACACATTCCTGCCAAGATGTGCCATGGGGGTGCAAAACAATGGGGCCAGTTGGTCAAGGACTGAAACCTCCATGACTGTTATAGGTAGATTACTAGCTATTTTGTGACAGTAATGGAAAGCAAGTTAACACATTCTCCAAATCATCACTTATAAACGTGGATGTGTATGTGTCTCTATAGTTTGAAGTCCTTCATTCTTTTAGGTTCTGCCCAGGAGTGATTTAGCTGGGTCAAACGGTATTTCTGTTTTGTTTTTTGAGAAATCTCCCTATTTATTCCCATAGTGGTAGTGCTAGTTTACATTCCCACCAGCAATGTAGCAGTGTTTTTCCCTGCATCTTGCCAGCATTTTTCATTTTATGGATTGTTGATGACAGGCATTTGACTGGGGTGAGGTGGAATCTCAACGTAGTTTTAATGTTCATTTCTCTGATGGCTAGAGAATATTTTAGATAAACCTTTTGGCCATTTGAATTTATTCTTTTGAGAAATATCTATTCAGTTCATTTGCCCACTTTTGTATTGAGGTTTACTGTTTTATAGCTGTTTAGTTTTTTGTATTTTCTAGATATTAATTGTCTAGCAGAAGAGTTGCTAGCAAAGATTTTCTCCTATTCAATGGGTTGTCTCTTCACTCTAGTAATTATTTCCTTTACCATGCAGAAGCTTTTTAACTCATCGATTCTTGGTATTATTTCTTCTGCCTTTAGAGTCCTGTTGAGGAACTCTTTACATTTACTTATGGCTTCAGGTATTTCCCTGTGTTGTCTTCTGTCAGCCTCAATGTTTTCAGTTCTTGATCAGTTTTGATTTGATTTGATTTTAGTACATGGTGAGAGGAAGTGGGTGTTAGTTTCAATTACTGCATGTGGATATTCAGTTTTCCCAGCACCATTTCTAAAAGGAGATTATCTTTTTCTCCAGCATATGTTTTTGGCTCCTTTGTTAAAAAGTCAGATTGTTGTAGGTGCTTATGTTTGTTTTGGTGTCTTCTGTACTACTCAGTCGGCTGAAAGTTGTTGTGCTAGCGCTGCTGTCTGTGTTACTACAGCTTTCTAATATCGTTTGAAGTCCAGTATAGTGATGCCTCCAGCCTTGCTCTTCTTGCTCAGGGTTGCTTTGGTGATTCTGGGTCTTTTCTGATTCCCAGTGAAATTCAGGATTGCTTTTTCTAGTTCTGCAAAGGATGTTATTGGTATTTTAATAGGGATTGCGTTAAATCCGTGGATTGCTTTGATGATATGGCCATTTTAACATCATTAATTCTGTGAATGCAAGAACAAAGTATGTCTTTCCATTTTCTATTCAATTTCTTTCTTTGGAGTTCTGTAGTTTTCATTTTAGAAGTCTTTTGCTCGCTCAGTTAGGCTGATTCCTGGATATTTAATTATTTTAATTTATTGTGAATGTAATTGTTTTCCTGGTTTCTTTCTTGGTTGGTTCATTATTTGTGTACAGAAACATGATTGATTTTGGTATGTTGGTTTTGTATCCTGCTGCTCTGAGTTTGTCAGTTGAGTCTTCTGGTGGAATTTTTATATTCCGTGTAAAGAATCCTGTCATCTGTAATAGGGATAACCTGAATTCTTCCTTTCTCATTAATACCCCTTTAATTTCTTTCTCTTGCCTGATCGCTCTGGCTAATGTTTTGAATACTATATTGGACAGGACTGATGAAAATGGACACTCTTGTCCTGTTCCTAACTGTAGAAGGATTTTTAAAGTTTTTCCTCATTTAATATAATATTGGCTCTAGGTTTGTCATACATAGCTTTTATCATTTTGAGGTAAAGCCCTTCTATAACTATTTTCATTAAAGGTTTTTGCCATGAAGTGCTGTTGAATTTTGTCAAAAGCATTTTCACTATCTATTGAGATGATCAAGGTGTGATTTTTTTATCCTGGGTTTCATTTATGTGCTGTATTGATTTATGTATGCTGGACCATCTTTGCTTCTTTGGGATAAAAATAATTTGGTTATGATGTATGATCTTTGTAATATGTTATTGAATTCTATTTGTGATTTTATTGAGAATTTTTACATCTGTGTTCATCAAGGATATGGTCTGTAGTTTTCCTTTTTTAAAAAAATCTCTTCTGGTTTGGTAGCAGGGTAATGCTGGCTTCTTAGAATCAGTTTAGGAGAATAGATTCCCTTTCTATTAGATGGAAGAGTTTGAGGATCACTGGTATTAGTTCTTGTCTAGACGTCTGGTAGAGTTCAACAGTAGGTCCGTCTGGTCCTGCACTTTTCCTTTGTTGATGGAGTTTTAAGTATTGCTTCAATCTCATTGTTTGTTACTGATCTGTTTAAATTTTATTTATCTTCATGGTTCAATTTATTTTTGTCATGTATATTGAGGAATTTATTCATTTGATATAGATTCTCCAATTTGTTGGTAGATAAATTTTGAAAATGATTTCTGATGATCCTCTTTATTTCAGTGGTATCTGTTATAATTTCAACTTTTTCATTTCTAATTTTAGTAATTTGGGTCTTTTCTTTTTTGTTAAGTTTGACTAAGGGTTTATCAATCTTATTTATCTTTTCAAACAACCATCTCTTTGATTGATCAATAGTTTCTATTTTTATTTCAATTTTTCTGATGTCTACTATTTCTTTTTTTTCTACTGGTTTAGGGTTTGGTTTATTTTTTTCCTAGGATATTGAGACACAAGCATTAGGTTATTTGGGGTCACTTTGTGTTTTAATGTAGGTAGTGATAGCTATAAACTTTTTTCTTAGAAAAGAAAGTTTTTTCTTTCATTGTGTCCCACAGATTCTGATATATAGTATTTCCATTAACATTTAACTCTACAAATTTTCAACATTTTCCTCCAGTTTCTTCAGTGAGCCATTAATTTGTCAGTATGTATTATTCAATCTCCATGTGTTTGTGTAGTTCCTATAGATTCCTTTGCTATTTATTTCTAGTTATTTTCATTGTGATCTGATAGGACACATAAGATCATTTCAGTTATTTTATATTTTCAGAGCTGCTTTATACCCTAAAACATGATCTATTTTGGAGAAACTTCTGAGGGGTGCTGAAAATAAAATGTGTTCTACTGATGTTGGATGAAATACTATCTAGATACCAGTTAAATCTACTAAATCTATAGGGTCATTTAATTTTGGCATTTCTTTGTTGATATTTTTTTAGTTGACCCATTTGTGCAATAGGGTGTTGAAGTCCCCCACTGTGATTGCACTGGACTCTGTGTGCCCTTTTTTGTCAAGTAATGTTTGTTCTATGAAACTGAGAGTATCAACATCAGGTGTGTGTGTGTTTATTTATGAATGTCACCTCATCTTCATGAATTCTTCTCTTTACCAATATGTAGTAGCCTTCTTTGTCTCTTCTGACCAGCTTTGGTTAGATGGCTACCTTATCAGTGATTTTAGTTTTTTCTTTCTTTGTTTTCTTCTTACCATTATTTTAAAATTTTGATAAAAGCCATCCAATACTTATTGGTTAATAGTCATATAAAAGAATTTAAGTTTCACTTCAACTATATTCATTGAACTGGGCTCTCTTTCAGCTTTTATACTTCCTGGCCCTGGCCCTTTGCTCACATCTTAAGAGCTGAGCAAATACTAAATATATTCAGTGATGAAATGGGAAATAAGAAAAATAATAACATCTTTATATTCTGTATCAAAGATGACCGTAGTTTGAGAGAAAATGCAAATGGTAAAACAAAGCTGTTTTTCCAACCTAGAGCCTCGTAGGAAATATCTTAAGATTTTTCTAAATGATATGGCAAGCACAATTTCACAGAATGATGGGCACTGTGTGGATTTTCCCTGGTTTATAAATATTAAGTACCATGGTTACTTATAATCCAGGGATTTTCATGAACTGTTATTCCCCTGACACTCTATTTTTTCATCTAGAATGACATTAAGTCCTTCAGAAAGGACTGACTGTCATTTAGCTGTGTTATTTGGGAGAATTGTAATTCTGTGTTTCTGTCACTGGGTCAGGACCAGACTTTGTGGAGTAATATTGTGATCTTCTTCCACAATTGGAGTTATATGACAGAAAATTTGGGTTCATGATGTCAATCTTTTTCAAGACCACTTCCCTGCTGCACAACGGACTGGAGTGATCTTTATGGAATACTTTTCCTAATCAGAATGACCATTGCTCCTCATATGGTTATTGTTTAAACCAAAATGACTTGGCTTGTTCAGTGAACATGACTTTATTTTTTTTAAGCTGGTACAAGGGTTTTTTATTAGTTGGAGATTGTGAAGGAAAGGATGAAATGACTCTTGGAAACAAAAGTGTCCTGCGCCTAGGATGTCAGTCTTGGGGAGCTGGCCCCCGGCTTTGAGGGGAGATGCTGTTCTTTGCTGACTAATGAAGCAGAAAATAGCCTCTTTTCAGAAAATAATGGTTAGGGTAGAGTGGGAGAGTCATGGTCCATTAAGGTCAGGACAGTGGAGATTGGCTTTATTTTTACACTTAGATGAAAGCCCAGGACCCCTCTCCAACCCAGGATGACCCTGTCTGCTGCTTGTTCGGCACTGCTATCAGGGAACCTCTGCCCCACGTGTCTTCACACAGCTTTGTGGTCCTGAGCTTTGCTTAGCTATGGGTTGAAGAACCAGGGCGAGGTCATTTTACTGTTGTCCCTGTGAGGACAGAATGGAGTGAGTCCAAGTAGAGGAGAGGATTTGACCATTTCCTGGATGCCTTTACTGAAGGAGCAGGAACACTGTAGATTTTGAGTAAACCATTAATTTCCCCATGATCTCTCAAAGTCGAGGGGTTATAGATGACAGACAACTGCTGGGCAGGGGTGGGTTGTGGTTGTGGTTTTCCACAAAAGGCAAGCGGAATCACTTGGACAAGTGATCATGTTTAACACATTTAACTCAGAGCAACTCTTTTCTACTCCCAAGTCCCCTATTTTTCTTCTCACTCAGAGTCAACCCCACACCCTTATTGTGCTGGTGTCCATGGGCAACCTATCTGGTACCCACTCTTCTGTGATCCTTCTCTTGCACCCCCACGAGCAGCTTTGCTAAGCTACTCCAGCCTCTTAGTACTCCTTCTGCCCACACACTGGGATCACCCCCCACCTAGGCCTCCAGTGCTGGTTCCCAGAACTGCTATTACTCTCGGCTGTCTCTGCTCCCTTCTCACCTGCCCCTGTACTTTGATTTTTATATGTATGATATACTTACTTTTATATGTATTGATTGTTATATATGTCCCTCTGGGTCCTTGTCATTAGATTCTAAAACTTTGGATTTTGTGTGTGTGTGTGTGTGTGTGTGTGTGTGTGTGTGTGTGTGTATGCTTTTCTTCTAGGCAGTACCATCGTCTTTATTAAAGTGGAGCTCAGTGCAGAGGCTCTGGATTCAGTCCACAGTACCAGAAAGGAAGGCAGGAAGAGACGGAGGGAGGGAGAGAAAATAAGAAAAATGAAGATAGAATAAAAGTAAACCTGATGAGATGGACAGGTTCAATATCATAACCATGTTGGCTCTCTTCAAATTCTTTTCTGTAGTCACTGGCATTACATGCACAATGCTAACTGGGCCTTCTGTAGATTTTTTTTTGTTGTGGTAAATGCATATTAAAAATTTACCATCTTAAGCACTATAAATCTGCCCCCTAGCACTGCTTGCATTTTCCCCATAAGTTTTGGTATATGTGGTTTTTTATTTCATTTGTGTCTATTATTTTCTAATTTCCATTGTTGTTTCTTCACTGACCTTTGTGTATTTAACAGCGTATGTTGTTTAATTTCCACAAATTTGTGCATTTTCTGGGGGTTTTTATAATTGATTTTCAGTGTCATGCTCTTGTGGTAGGAGAAGATGCTTTTTATAAATCTGTCTGTAGGTAGACTGAGGGTTAATTTGTACCCTAACATATGGTATGTACTGGAAAATTTCTCATGTGTACTAGAAAAAAGTTAATTCTTTGTTAATGGGTAGAGTGTTCTGTATGTTAGAACTAGATGAGTTGTGGTGTCTAGGTCTTCTACTTTTGTACTTGTTAAGTTATTTGCTTTTCCTGTATATCGCTGAGAGGAGTGTATTGCAGTCACCAGCTATTACTATAGAACTATTTCTCCCTTAAATCCTGTTAACTTGCTCTGTATATTTGGGCAATCTGTTACAGAAGTATACATTGTATAGTTGATATACCTTCCTGCTGTATTGAATATTTTATCAATATGTAATATACTTATTTGCCTTTTGTAAACCTTTTGATTTAAAACTATTTAGGCTGATATTAGTATAGCCACTCCTATCTATGCGTATTTTCCATTACAGTATTGATATGTATCTTTTATGAAGTGCTTAAGAATAAACGGGCAATCATAAATAAAGCATTTCCCTATTGCTTTTTGTTGCATTTCCCTGTTGCTTATTGTTTGCATGGAATACCTTTTTTCATTCTTTTACTTTTAACCTATTGGTATGTTTGGATCTAAAGTGAGTCTCTTATAGATAACACGTAGTTGGGTCATATTGTTGGATGTTTTTTATCCATCCTGTCAATCTCAGTCCTTTCTTTGAAGAGTTAAATTCATTTACATTTAAAATAATTATGAATAGAAAGGATGTCTGACATTTTGGCATTTGTTTCCTAGACGCCTCATACCTTTTTTTGTATTTCCTGCATTACAGTTGTCATTGTGTTTAGATGACTTTTTTTTACAGTGTAGTGAAATGTTTTAACTTCCGCCTTATCTCCTTTTGTAGGTAGTCTATAGCTATCTTCTTTGTGGTTACTGTGGGGATTACATTTAACAGCCCTAAGGGATAACATTGTAATGGGAATTTATACCATCATAACTTGAATAACATACAAAAACTCTGCTCCTGTAAAGCTCCATCCACACCCTTAACTGTTGTTAAAGTCACAAAAATTGCATCTTTGTACATTATATGTTCAAACACATAAACTAATAGTTGTTTTGTGTATTAACCTCTGAAATTATGTAGAAAACAGTTGACTTACAAACCAGTGCTACAGTAATATTAGCTTTTAGGCTAATAATTGTTTTTTTAAAATGTTAATCTCAAGTCACGTAGGAAACCCAAACTGGAGTTACACACCACTGTTACAGTAATGCTAACTTTCATAATTGCTAACGTATTTTTATTGAGATCTTTATTTCTTCCTATAACTTCAGGTTACTCTCTGGTGTCTTTTTATTTCTATTTGCAGGATTCTCTTTAACATTTCTTGAATGGTAAGCCTAGTGCTAATGAAATTTCTTTGTTTTTGTACATCTAGGAACACTTTAATTTCTCTCTCACTTTGAAGAACAGTTCTGCCAAACTTAGAAGGTGATATTGTAAAACATATATTTGGTTTTGTCTCTGTTTCCTGGCATGTAGCTTCTAAAATCCATGGACTCTTCAGGGTGGTAAGAGTGTCCTTTGTATGGTAATAAGATAACCTGTGGTTGGAGGCCTCACCATTGCTTCAGGATGGGGCTGGTCACCCAAAATATCAAACCATGATTAAAGGGTTGGGATATTCAACCCCATCACTTAGCCTCTAGGACAGTGATGGTGAGACTTTTAGAGACCGCCTATCCAAACTGTAAGCCAGCACCCACTTTATTTATTCCAAAATGCTGACACTGCAATTAAACTTGAATACCGAGGTTTTAGTTTAGAAAAAACAACTCATACACTTGCCTTGTGTGCCGACAGAGAGGGCTCTGTATGCCAGCCGTGGCATGCGTGCTGTATGTTCACCACCACTGCTCGAGGGAGATGAGATGGACCAAAGGTTGCATTCATCATCAGTGGTCAATAATCTAATCAATCATGCCTAAAAAATGAAGCCTTCATGAAAGCTCAAAAGGACTGTTTAGACAGCTTCTGGACAGCTGAACACATGAGCTACCTTCAGGGTAGCAGACCTAGAGAGGGCATGAAAGTTCCATGCCTCTTCTTTCCTATCCGTGTTTTCCATTACAGTATTGATATGTATCTTTTATGAAGTGCTTAAGAATAAATGGGCAATCATAAATAAAGTGTTTCCCTATGTTCTTTGAGATGCTCTAGGAAATTAATTGAACTTAAAAGGGTATTGTGAGGACCCCTGCATTATGCCTGGTCAGTCAGAGGTATAGGTGACAACCTGCTATTTTTATGATTAGCATTTGAAATGAGGAGCAGTATTTCCGGGTTGAGCCTTCAACTTGTGAGCGCTAATGCTATCTCCAGGTGGATTGTGTTAGCTGTGAAATGTTAAGACATTCAACTGGTGTCTGCTGCAGAATTAATTCATTGCTGGTGGAAAGAAATCACAGGTGAAGTTATCTGTGTGGTGCTGATGATCAGCAGTGCAGAAAAAACATAATTTCCCTTGTTCTAGCTTCAAATTTACATTTTCTTTTTTCTGCTTGCTCAAATCTGCTTTTGGACTTTCTCTAGTGAAATTTTATGTACTTTTCAACCCCAGGATTTCTTTTTGGTTTTTTAGCTTCTTTATCTCTAATATTTTTACTTTATTCATACACTGTTTTCTTAACTTTTCCATGCTATCCTCTAGTTATTTGAGTATCTTTAAAACAGTGGTCTGCAACTCCAGGTACATTCAGCTCTCTGACCTTTGACAAAGGTTCCAAAATCATATGTTGGAGGAGATACACCTTGTTAACAAATGGTACATCTCTCATCATGTATAGTGCTACACTAAAGTCAAAATGGATCAAAGAGCTAAATGTTTAAATAGAAATACTTAACCTGCTGCATAATAGGGGAGATTCTTGAAGACAGGTGTAGACAAGGACTTTCTGAACAGAGCCGTAATTGCACAAGAAATAGCATCAAGAATCAACAAATGAGATCGTATCAAATTAAAAGTCTTCTACACAGCAAAGAAAACAACTAGCAGAGTTCAGAGAAACCTACAGAAGAAGAAAATTTTCCAGGTATTCCTTGGATAGAGGACTAACATCTACAATATATAAAGAACTGAAAAAATTTAAAATCCCCTAAACAAAAGAGCCAATAAAAAAATGGGCAGCTGAAATGGAAAGACAGTTGTCAGAAGTACAAATGGCCAATATATACATGGAAAAGTGTTCAACATCTCTGGCCACTAGATAAATGCAAATTAAAACATACTTTTTATTCCAGAAAGAATGGCTGTCATTAAAAAATCAAATAATATCAAATGCTGGAGAGGCTGTGGGGAAAAAGGAACTCTACTACATTGTTAGTCGAAGGTAAATTAATTCAACCACTATGGAAATTAGTGTGGAGATTCTTCATAACACTAAAATTAGTTTTATGAAGTTTTATGAAGAATCTCTTTGATCCAGCTATCCCCCTTATGGATATCTTACCAGGAAGGTTAAAGACATCATACTGCGGTGATACATGCATGCTCATGTTTTATAGTTGTACCTGAGATCATAATGACAAGTGAAATAAATCAGACACATAAGTCTCAATTTCATGTGGTTTCTCTTATATGAGAAACCTAATATATAAATAAAGAGCAAAATAAAAGATAAATATTAGGAAATAGGGAGATAGATCTTTTGTACAAGGGAAGAGGATTAAGAGGTAGAGGAAGGGGAGGGGAAAGGATGAAAAAAAGAGTTAAGATGTGTTATGTATATGTACTACCTCTCCACACAGGATATAATCATTACATACAGAAAATATGTATGAATAAACACAAGTTTAAAAAAACAATTGTTTTAAAGACTATGTCAAATAGTTCTACCAATATAGCTAAAAAGCAGGGACAGGTTTCGTTGATTTATTTTGCCTTTGTCAGGGGTTTTGTATGGCCTGTGATACTTGGTTTTGTTGCAGATTAGACATTTGAGTCTAATAATGTGGTAATTCGAACAACAAGAAAAATAATACAGTAATTCTGTAAATCAGTTTCCCCCCACTTTCCTCAGTGTTTCCTGGTTCTGTTTTTATTTTGACTCTCGGTTTTCGGTTTTTGTCTCAGTGCCAACAGCCTGTGGCATAACTAGACTCATTGTCTTCCTAGGTCTGAGTCTATGCCTTCCTTGGGACATGTACAGTGAATTTGTAAACCATCCATGTATGCTTTTGCCATTAGATTGCCTAACATTCGATGTCTAGCTCCCCAAAAAGGAGAAACAAAAATGAAAAGAGTGAAAGACCTTTAAATCTCTTAGAATTCACTTCAGCCGGAGAGGAAAGGGCTTAAAACTCTGTGAATAAGGAGAGTAATGGCTACTGCTTCTTTCTCTTGTGATAGAGAGCGGCAGGAGATCAAGGCACAGATCTCCAAAATGTGGCACATAAGGTCCCATTTGGCCACTCAGGTCCTGCAGTCAGTCTGCACGTTGCCCCTGGAACATGCGTGCAGCTCTCTGCCCTGTGGCTGAGGGGTGGGGGCTAAGTAGCTATACTATGGTAAGAGGTTGAATTAATCACAAAAAGCCACAGTTTACCATCCTGACCTCCTGAAAATTTCAGGCCTTCAGTAGACTCTGGAGTTCTAAAATAATTCCGTCAGCCAGAATCTGCCTGTCTCTGTGTGGAGACACCTTCCTGGTACTTCCTACTCCTCCACCTTCCCAGAATCCTCCCTATATTCTGAAATACACTTCTGTAAATACTTATTTTATAGTCTAAGCACAAGACAGGAAAGACTATACTAAAAATTAATAAGCGGACTACTGGGATAGGTGGTGACTGATGAGTTGGCTTCTTTTGGAGATGATGAAAATGTTCTAAAATTAGATTACAGCGATGGTTTTACAACTCTGTAAATACTCCAAAACCTATTGGATTATTTCTTTAAATGGTGAAGTTTATAGCATATAAATTACATCTCAATCTCAATAAAGCTATTTTTAAAAAACAGCCACAGTTAACACAAAGCCCTTTAAAATGCCACTGAGAGACTGAACATGGTGGCGCATACTTGAAATCCAGTACTCTGGGAGGCGAAGGCAGGAGGATCACAAGTTCATGCCACCCTGGGCAATTTGGTGACTTAGCGAGATTTTGTCTCAAAAAATGGGGTTGGGAGCTGGCGATATGGCTCAGTGCAAAGGCCCTGGGTTTACTTCAATCCCAAATCTCACACACACACACACACACACAGCCACCACGTAAGCAGTTTTGCTAAAAATGAGTCAGAACTACAGTTTTGAATATCCGTTATCCAAAATGCTTAGGATTAAAAGTGTTTCAAATTTTGGATTTTCTCAGACTTTAATGTATTTATATATACATAATGAGATGGTAGTGGGAACCAAGTCCAAACATTAATTCATTTTTGTTTTATGTATACCTACACATAGACTGAAGGTAATTTTATATAATATGTATGATAATTGTATGCGTGACATAAAGCTTAGTGGTATATAATATTCCACTTGTGGTGTCATGTTTATTCTTATGATGTTTTGGTTTATGCTTTTGTTTTTCTTCATTTTTTGGTACCGGGAATCAAACTCAGGACCTTATGCTTGCCAAGCAGGTGCTTATGCCCCTGAGCTATATCCCCAGCCCAGTGTTTTGGATTTTGGAGGATTTTCCGTTTTGAAATTTTGGATTGGGGGTACTCAACGTGTATAGGAATATTTTAGAGTAAATAGAATGAAAATTTCTCAAAGTTATTTTAAAAAGAAAAACTAAGATTGTGCTATAATAAGCTTCAAAGTCATTTTCCTTTTTTAATTTATTTTTATTTGCATTTTTTGGTACTGGGAATCAAACTGAGGACCTTGTGCTTGCCAGGCAGGCTCTTGTGCCACTGAGCTATATCTCCAGCCTGTTTTCCTTTTTTTAAACAGAAAGGATCATTCAGTTGCTTTGGAAACTGCCCCCTTGTAATATGTAGTAAGTACCTGCTCATGTTCATAAATATATGAAGTATAGTTGTTTCTAGTGTATCCATTTTAATTTTCTGAGGACTTCTCATGTTCTCAGTGTTTTGCTAGGTATTTGATGTGTACTATGTTACATAACCTGTGCTCATATATTGTTTTGGTTACTTTTCTCTTGTTGAGACAAAATAGCAAATGCCCAAAATTAAGGAAGGAAAAGTTTATCTAGCTCATGGTTTGTGGAGGTTTCAGTCTATAATCAGCTGGCTCCACGGCAGGGTAGCATGGTAAAGGGGCAGCTGTCCAAGGCGGAAAAAGACACCAACAGCCTCACGAGCAGAAGCGGGAGAACAGGCCTTTTTTCCTCCCGTATATTGTAAGCAGGCTCGGTAAAGCTACCCCTACCCAAAGGGCGTGTAGCACTCACATGATCTCCACGCCCTCCTTCTGCAAGTCTCACAATAAATACAAAGTGAGGATCCTGACTCCCTGCTGAGTCACTGAGTTGAACTTTTAAACTTCTCAAGTTGACACAGTGAACAACATCCTAGAGGTAAGGGCCTGTCTTCTACACTCTAAGATGTAGAACTGCTGAGTTACTTAGTTAAGCTTCTAGTCTCCTCAAGTTGACACCATGTATCAACCATTACACCTACATGTTCACACAAGACAACTCAAATAAGGGAGGATCTTTTAGTACCCACATCTTACAGATGACAAAACTCTAGCACAAAGCTTAATTCGAGCCCTTGGTGTTACTACCAGTTTTTTTCTTGAATTTTTCATTGGAGTCGTGCTCAGACAATTCTCTACGTCAAAGACTTCTGTTTTCTTCTAGTACTCTCCAGTCATTGTATGTAAATCTTTAAAGCTGTCTAGAACTAACTTGATGATATAATAAGGCAACCGTCTAAATGTATAATAAATGGTTGGCCAGGGGGCTGGGGATTTAGCTCAGCGGCAAAAAGCGCCTGCCTGGCAAGCGCAAGGTCGTGAGTTCAGTTCCCGGTACCAGAGAAAAACCAAAAAAAAAAAAAAATAAAAAATAAATGGTTGGCCAGAAGTCCTAAAGTAGTATGCAAAACAATCCATTTCTGTTCATTTGAGATGTTTATTATCATACTGAATTTTAATGTCTAAATGGGACATCTAATATAATACCAAATTTAATGTTTATTGATGACTGTGTTTTTTATTGAATCAGTCCAATCTGAGACAAGGCATTTGCTGCCCTTTTACTTGTTTTTTTTTTTTTTTTTGAGACATGTTCTCTCTATGTAGTTTGCAGTGGCCTTGAACTTGCTACGTAGCCCAGGCTGGCCCTGAACTTGCAGTGATCCTCCTGCCTCAGCCTTCCCCAGTGCTGGGATTCCAGGTGTGCGCCACCACACCTGACCCCTTTTGTTTTCTTGTGCTCTTTACTATTCTTGGACTTCATAGTTTCCTGTCTAGGTAATCACTGTATTTTCCTACATCATGAAAAAATGTTGCAAATAAGCACCAGAATGATTTAGATTCATGTTTGTTTTGTCTGCTTTCAGTGCGTAGTCATTTTGAGCTTAATTGTTTCAACAGTTTTTTTGTTCTTGTGTGCTGAAATTTTCACTTGGTAGAGGTCCTGGGTTTCTGAGATAGTGGACGCGTGGGGGAAAAGGAGTCACTTCTTTCCCCTCTCTGGGGCCCTCTCTCTACCAGCCAGTGTTTCTGGGTGGGTTTTTGTCGATTAAGTATTACCTGCTCTGTAATAGCAACTGTTTCCCCAAACATTTGGTTCAAACATTAGGCTGTCTGCAATCTTGAATCTTGGCATTGGCTCTCATCCTGTATTCTCATGGATAAGAAATGAACTGGGGACTGGTACCCAGCTATCATTTTAAATACTCACTTTTAACTTTCTTCCATCAACATAGTTAATTTATTTATGAATATATGCATAAGATCTCTCCTGATTTCATCAAAATAAGCTGTTTCTTAAATGCAAAAATCCTCATTTAGGAATAAATGAAGAAAAAAATGGTTAAATTTAGAAGCTTCAGACTTTTAGGAATAAGATATGCAGAGATGGTGCCCCTGGAAGGTAAAGGCAATCTTCTCCCAGGGATGACTTTCTGCTAAGAAGTTTCAGGGCTACTCTGAGCACCCAGCATTTCCTGGCACTGCTCACAAACTTGGGGCCAAGGCAAACATGACTTTGCCATGAGGCTGGCTTCTCTGCGGTCTCATGTCCTGTCAGACAGCGTGCCAGAGTGGTGAAGGAGAACAGAAATTAGTCCTAAAGGCTGTAGCTATTTTTGGAATGTCTTCCTTTTGTAGGAAACCAAGCTGCTGATGTTGGGTGGTGTTCTGAACAAATTGTTCCTGGTCCTTAGTGCTATAAGGGCTCACTGGCCTGGAAGATGATCCCGAGGCAATTGTTTGTTTGTTTGCTTGTTTTTCACTCCTGCCTGCCCCAGTTCCCTGGTAGGTTATTAGGTAGCACCCATAGAAAATGACCTTTTTCTCTGTGGAGCATGATTACTGACCATCTGCCTAATTTTTTCATTTTTATTTATAGTTTTGAGTTATTTTTACTTGACACATAATGGCACATATTATGGGGAGGCAGTGTGACAATTCAATACATGCATGAAAGGTGTAATGATCAAGTCAGGGTAATTAACATTTCTGTGTTTGGGAAACGCTGTCTTCCTCTCTTCTAGTTATTTTTTAGATATATGATAAACTTTTGTTATCACTGTACTGTGCTACAGAATGACACTATTTGTAATAGTTAAGACATAGAATCCATTGAGGAAGAGTAGGCAGGATAGAGACAGGTTGCTGAACAGGTAAGTACAGATAGATCGGGGAAATAAGTTCCAGCGTGCTTACTTTGAAAGGGAACCATGTGGTAGGGAGTCTAGGAGACTTCTAATGGGAAGCAGCAATATACACACTGTCCTGGGGTCTGCAGTTTGCCCTTGAAAATATAACCAAGTCTGTGCTCCTAGCTCATCCAAACTCTGGCGTTTTGTTTCTGGATTCCTGGGATACCTGCTGATGAAAATCTGTATTGATAGGCACGAGGGATTGGGAGAGTACAGAAAGAGTTTTCAGGGGTCTCCTCCGTCCCTTTGAACCAGCAGACATGAATTGCATTTTATAACATCCGTATAATAGCATTTTGCACATATTTTATATAACCTGCATATCTGGCTGACTGTCATTCATCTTCTCATCTTTTTATCCCATCTTGATTCAGTATCATTCAAGTATACAACTTAAGTGTTAAGACTTCTGCACACAAAACTCATTGTCCTGGAGCTTAATGGGGTTACATTGATCGACATTGTTGGAATGGCTTATATTCATGTTTATCTGAGGATATTGAACCACAGAAAACTTAATTACACTTAACATCAGAACTTGGCCAGTTATTTTTTTCCAGCCTAAAAACGTTGAGCACCAACTATATGACCAACGTTGCAAAACAGTGAGAACCTGACCTTAGGTGTTTGTGCTGTAGTGGGGCAGACAGATAGGTGGATGTGCAGAATAAGGGTAGAGCGTACCCAGCCCAGCGGCATCTCCTTATCATGGAGTGAGGGATCAGAGAAGCTTTCTGGAAATGGCCTTGAAGAATACATGAAAAGTGTCTAGGTAGGCTGGGAGCATTGAAAGACATCACCGACAAAAGATACAGCCTAGCGATGCCCCTGGGGACATTTAGAAAGCTCAGTGTGGCTGCAGCCCAGGAGCTCTAGGAGTTGGCTTATGAAAGCATAACCCTGTTGAGCCCCAGGACAATGAGTTTTGTGTGCAGAAGCATTAACATTTAAGTTGTATACTTGAATGATACTGAATCAAGATGGGATAAAAAGGTGAGATGAATGACATTCAGCCAGATATGCAGGTTACATAAAATATGTGCAAAATACTATTATATGGATGTTATAAAAACAATCATAATACTACTTAAATTTTAGCACCTGCTTTCTGCTCTCTACACAGGTTGCATTCTAAATGGGCATCTGTCTAGTTTGTAAAGTATGTATTTGTATATTTAAATTTATGTATATATTTATGCACACTTATAAATCAGAGCTTCCCAAGCTTTACGTGAATCCAAATAATGCACAGGGCTTGTTGGAATAGTTGACTGGCTCAGTGTGTTTGCAGTAGAGCCGAGATTTTGTTTCTTTTAAATTCCTAGGTGGTGTTGATGCTGTGGACTAAAAGCACTGATAAATGCAAGCGAATGGGAGAAGCTCAGGATTATGAGTGTTAAATCCCTAAGCCTCAATCAGATCAGGACGGTAGAATAAAGCCAATCGTGAGGTGACTATTGTACTTGCTTTTAAAGAAACGGAGAGAAGTCAGGTGGCCCAACTGGAGCCAGGTGGACACATTGCCTTGAGAAGATGGCATGTAAAACAAGTGGAGAGGAAGTTTTGCTTGAAAGGATGACCAGCTATTTATCTTCATTCAGGCAGAGAATTTCTGGCTATGAAAGAAGGAAAAATTAACAGGAGTGCTGTAAGAGGTTGCCAAGGAAGGTGAGTGAAGTGTCTTGTAGGGTCTTTAACAAAGGCAGCATGTTTGTACCTTGAATAACAGGCAGAGAACATTCACCATAGGGGCCTCAGCAGCAATAAAATAGAGCATAGCAAGACACTGTCCAAGTCCAGTGTTGGCTAAACAAGGGTTGGGATAAGCTGCAAACACTTAGGCTAATAGAAAGTTGTTGTCTTTTTCTAGATGTGAGGTGATAAAGGCTTGTTATGCTCAACTTTTGTGTGTAGAAATAAAAGCAGAAAAAATCGAGTGCAAAAAACATAGATAAATCTATCGGAAGCTCACAATTTGATAAGACAGACAAGCAGATCTATCCTCACTGTTTTTTAATACAGTACTTCATGTATTTTCAATCTTTAATAAGTTGTTCATAAGCCATAATAACACCCAGAATATTTTTCTGCCTCTGTATTTTTTTTCAGCAAATGGGGCTTATATAACTAGTCACCACTGGGTATCACACAGATAAACAAGATAATTGGTACAAAGGACTATGAACATTAAAAAGTGTACATATGATTATTATTGCTAATTATTAGAACAACAAACTAAGTTCTCAGATGAATTTAAATAGGTTCAGAGAAAGGAAATTTATACAAAATTTCCTTTATAGAAGCTAATGGGGTGCCTTAGGAATTGGTACCTAGCATATGAAGTAATTAGTTAGAAAGAAGTAGTTAGCTCGTTGCAGTAGCTGATGACACAAAATTCTGCAGGCTAGGAAAAACCACAGAAAGTTCCACAAAATATTCCAGTAGGAGCTAATAAAACAGCATGGCCAGGAAATAGGACAGCAGCTCCATTTTAACGAAGATAAATGACTCACTTAGAAAAGAAAATAGTTCGTTTTTTTAGCATGTTGATTAACCAAGAGCTGTAAGAGGCAGAAAGCAATGTGTCAAGGGTGGTTGACACATGTACTGGAATAGTGAAGCACCCTGTTCATTCACCCATTTGCTGAACTTTCTATTCATTTACTGGCTGCCTGTGTGTTGGACTAGTATGGTAAATGGCAGAGGGAAAGTCAATCAAGACTGTTTTTGTCCTTAAAGTAGCTCACAGTCCAGTGTGAGGCAAAGAAAACAAATTCAACTATGAAAAAGTAAGTGTATTAGCTTCCTAGTGTAACAAATTACACAAACTCAGTAGCTTAAAACAAACACACATTATCCCTCGGTTCCCTGAGTCAAAAGTCTGAGCATGGTGTCTTGGGGCCTCTGAAAGCTGCTGTCAAGCTGTGACTGTTTGCATCTTCATCTGGTATCTCAACTGGGAAAGAATCTATTTTCATGCTCATTTAGGTTGTTGGTAGGATTGATTTATTTGTGGTTATACAACCGAGGGTCCGAGGTTTTAGTTTATTGTCATCTACAGGTCATCCAACTCCTAGCACCACCTGTAGTTCTTAGGGATTACCCACAGTGCCTTGCCACATGGGCTTCTGCAATCTCTTCCTTTTTGAAGTTAGTGAGAGAAATCTCTCATTCCAATCTGATATATATATCCATGGGAGTGACACTCCATCACCATTTCTATATTCTGTTGATTTTAAGCTAAGGAGATTATGTAGGGTGTAAATACTAGGAGCCTGATATTATACATGTGGGGATCACACTTTAGAGTCTGCCTGCCACACTCAACATACTAGAGCTTTCTTAGTAAAGAACACATTTAAGAAAAACCACTTGGGAAGGTTGTCCATTTCTCTTGGTACTCTTGGTTGCATCCAAGGAGGTTACTGAATGGCTTTAAAATAAGACCATCTTCATCAAGTAGCTTTTGATTGTTAGGCTGTCACCTTTTATCAAAGATTACACAGAACAGCAATAAGATAAGAATTACTATTGCAACTATAGAAAAGCAAGACAAAAAGGAAAAAATTTAGATTATCTTAAAAGTTCTATTTTAACTTAGAATGTATAAATATGACTATGTAAACATTGAAGACCAAGGCCAGTAATAATTTCCATTTCAGGTTTTTTTTTACCTGAGGAAGCTTATAATGACATGTTGGAAGTGATATGAGTAGAAAATACTCACATATTTTGAAGAAATGTGTTATACTATTCACCTTTGCCACCCTACAAACTTAAAAGATTCCCAGAAACTTTTTCCTGCAACCTGCCTCTGTTAAATCTCTCTAATGCACCTACATTTCAGTGGTATATTTCAGTAAAATTGAATAATTATAATAACAAGCATGACCAACATAAATAGTTTTGGAAGCAAGCAAAGCTAACTCATGGTATGTAAAACATACCTTGAAATAGATAAAACACCTGGACTTAAATTATTTCCTTAAATGACAACTTATGTCTAACCAACTCAAGCCAACACTCTTACTTTCTTTGCCTCCTACTGTCATATGAACTCTTGCTTCTACATTTATTACAAAACTTTTGTTGGTGGTGGCTTGTTATGTATCTTGGTTCAGTATATAAAACTCTATACAAATTTATTCTCAAATAAAGTGCCAAATAATCTTTGCCCTTCTCCAGGAGTGCCCACACCTTTGCAATAAAGAAACACCATCACATCTGAGTATGCTTTGCCCTGGTCGGAGTGTATCATACAAGATGCAAATATTCTAGATGCACCTCAACTTTAGAAACTGGGAAATTACATTTCTTCTTTTGAATACTGATACCTACACAGGGCCTGTTTCTTGTTCAATTTAAAACAAGATCATTTGAAAACCAAATTTGAGAATCAAGTCTTGAGATGCAGTCACTATAATTTAAATCACATTTTACTCTCATTTCTCGATCCAAAGTAGCTCTTCAGACAGCTATATTGAAGAAAAATAACCAAGCAATTTATATTATAGATTCTCATGCACTGAACATTAGCAGTTGCCATCATTATTTTAGTATACGATGTTTGCCATTTTCAAACCCCAAATCCATCCTCCTTATTAATTTCTGTAAACATGGAAGGAGTAAACTATTACTTGGGACCTGAGCCAAATAAATTAGCCAATGAAAAAGGCTACTTAGTACCTATGCAAATATGACTGTCAGAATGAAGTTCAACAATATTTGGTCTGTAATGTGCACATTTCTTGGTGAAATTGAATAGAGAGGATTGATACTACACAGACCTGAGCTCTCTGGTCTCCTCCCCATGCCAAGGAAAACACAATAATGTTCATGTTGCAGGATTGTTTTAAAAGTAAAAGATAATTCATGCAGTGTGCCTAACACAGTACAGGATCTAGTATGTATGCAAAACGTGTTTAGTGAGTGAATGAACAAATATACTTTGGAGTAATTTATTGTTGTGGCAGTCAGGTTTTAATCATGGGGAAAAAAATCCAGTGAGGTATCAAACCAAAGACTAGCCGGTAGCAATTATTGTTTCAAATATTCTTCAGCAAGGTGATGATAGTACTCATTCTATGTACAAGTAATTCCAATAAATGCTAGAAGTCACAGGGCCAAAGCTGAATCTGCTGTGCTGTTGATTCTAAGACACATTCATTAACCATTAGTGAAGGACATTCAGAAGAAGATAATGTTCATCTACCGAGGCTGTGATGTGTATTAAGTTAAATTAACGTTTGGCACCTTGCAATATCCACATGTCAGTTTCTCTCCTTAGAAAACAATAGTCGATAAAACGAAAACCTTTTGTAGACATAGGCATCTGTCAGACTCCAAAACTGAAATCAGATACTTCCTGTATTCCTAGTCATATAGTATTTGAGATTTTGTATGTACAGTGCTAATATCTCTATGCTTAAATTTATAGTAATGAGGGGTTTTCCAGTCAGTTTTCCTTCAAAAATAGTTTTGAAACTCACCATCATAAGGTGAGTTCTGCATCCTAACTCTGAGCAATTAGGATACAGTGGAGTTTCTTATAAGTATGTTAAAAGATTCTTTCATTAAACATAATCTGGAATGCTCAATATGTGGAGGGAAAGTACCTGATAGACGTAACAGGCTGATTTGAAAAACCCCCTTAGCATCTACTGCTAAATTTCAACATACCCAAAACTTGGGTTTGGGTGTAGCTTAATGGTAGAACACTTGCCTAACATGTACAAAGCCCTGGGTTTGACCTCTAGCACTAAAATGATTACCCAAAAACTTAGTTTCTTAAAAAAATAAACAATCATTTGTTATATCATATGGTTTTTAGAGCCATGAATCCTGGTGCAGGAAAGCTGGTTGTCTCTGACTCAGACTCTTTTATTAGGTTGCAGACAAATTGTCAGGCTTTATGCAGTCTGCATTGACAGAAGATCCACTTTTCAGCTTGCTCTTCTGGCTGTTGGCAGAATTTAGTTTCTTGGGAGCTTTTGGACTGAAGACCTCCTCGGTTTCTCATTTTCTGCTTGCCAGAAACCTTTCTCAGCTACAGGAGCCTTTCACAGGGATACCTCATGACAT
Source organism: Chinchilla lanigera (assembly GCF_000276665.1). Classification (NCBI taxonomy): domain Eukaryota; kingdom Metazoa; phylum Chordata; class Mammalia; order Rodentia; family Chinchillidae; genus Chinchilla; species Chinchilla lanigera. The sequence goes on along the minus strand of NW_004955431.1, from coordinate 16,626,524 downwards.
GCAGCTGGTTTCCCTCAGAATTAAATCAGAAAGAGAGATAGAAAGCCCCCAAGATGGAAACCACAATCTTCCTTTGCCTTATTTCAGAATAGTCATCTCAGCATCCTATTGTGTTCTGCTATATTTGTTCAGAGCCTCAGTAAGTCCAGCCCAATATCTAAGTGAGTGTTCACGCAAGAGCATAACATGAAGTGGGGATCTTGGGTGCCATTCTAAAAACTGTCTTCCATAGATAGAAAGGAGTTCCTACAAGTACGTATGGTAAAGAATTCTTCAGCAGAGAATGTACACCCAACAGATTTAGGAAGCTAATCATTTCTGAGATCGGGAAGAAAGCCCTAACTCCTCTGAACTTTAGGTTTACACACACATCACAGAAGAACTGCATGATGGTATTGGTATCAGTGATCCTCAAGTCTTTGTCTGTATGTCTGCAAGACCTTGACAAAAGTAGCAGTTCTGGTGGGTCCTGATACCTGAGTGCAGTACACTGAATTGCTGTGGAGACAAGACAGGGCAATCACCCCATCATTGTTGTTAACCTGCTACAACAGCCTGGGAAAACCACAGTAGCTGAAAAGACTCACCTGAGAGAATTAACTTATCATTTTAACTAGCCACCTACAGATACAAAATACTGGAAACAAATTAGCAAATTCCACACCCTTCTTCTGGATTCGGGATACACCCTGTCCTCTGTTACCATCTCTCAATTTTCCTACCTCTTCTCATATAGTGTTACAGCTGCAAATACTTTACAGGGGGCCAGGAGACCCCTCTATCACAACTGTTTTCTGCTGTTTGCGATCATCTCCAGATGATGCCTGGCAATGGAGTTATCCTTATTGGTGGTGACTGGTCCTGCTTGGTATACCACAGGCTCAGTCCCCCTCTGCCTCTTCTCTGTTTCTCCTGTTTGTACTTGCTGAGTGAGCTCTGGTACCCCTCTGGTATCCCTGGTACCACGTGGTTGGGTATCAGTGCAAAAATGACCCCTCTCTTGGTATTACTTTTCTTCTCTGCCTCTTCTCAGTCCCCCTCTGCCTCTTCTCTGTTTCTCCTGTTTGTACTTGCTGAGTGAGCTCTGGTACCCCTGACCTTTCCTCCTCTGCTCCTCTCCAGTTTTCATCTTCTTTCTTTTCTTTCTCTTGTTTTCAGTTGACACAATTGGACATATTTATGGGACACAGTGTGATAGTTTATGTATTTGTCACTCTGCAGTTGCTTGGACCTTGGTATCTGCAACTTAAAGGAAGAGAGGTTCACAGTTTTCAGAGGATTTAGTCAATGGTTAGTTGGCTTCAAAACAGAAACCACATGGTAGAAGGGCCTGGAAAAGAAAAAGATACAATGGCTAGGAAGCAAAGAAGAGAGGAGCCCGATACACAGCATACCCTTCTAAATCATGCCCCAGTGACCCAGTCAGGACCCAACTACATATGTGAGACTTTTGGGGGAAATATTTTAGATCTAAATCATAAGATTGCATCCAGCCTCCAAAAGATTCATGTCCATATCATTATGCAAAATGCATTTGGTCCATCTCTAAGAGCCACCAAAGTCTTAACAGTTCCAGCGTTGCTGAAAAGTCCAATGCCAAAGTCTCCTCTGAGACTCAAGGAAGATTGTTAGATGTGATCCACTGTAAAAATCAAAAAGAAACTGAAACATTTTCTACCTACCATGGCACAGAGTAAACATTGTCATTCCAAAAAAAGAGGAATAGCAGTATAGACAGAAGTTGGATCAAAGCAAGACCTAAACCAAGCACAACAAGCATTAAATCCTGTAGTTGCATGCCCACTGCCTGGGGCAAGATGTGGTGATATGTCAACTGCAAAGGGCTGGGGCAGCGCTGCTCCTGTCCTATGGTTTTCCCTGTTACAACCCATATAGCTTTTCTCTTGGTCTGGCTGTATTCACTGCCTGCAAATTTTCTTGGCAAACAATCCCTGTTCCTGGAATCCCCAACTTTCTGGGCTCTCCATTACATTTTCAGCTTCATTCTCATAGCTTTTTTCACTGACCTCTCAGGAATATACTGCCTGGCCTCTCAGGCCTTCCTTTCAAATCTGAATTTAAGCCTCTATGCTCCCATAACTTTTACACGCTGTATTCCTGAAAAACAAGCACCAGATGGATGATGCTAAGGTCTGCACCAGCTTGAGCAGTAGCCAGGGCCCCTTTGATCATTGCTACAGAAGTTTCCGAGTGTTTGGATAGCAGAGCATAGTGAAATGAATCCCAGAGAACCAATTTCCTAGGTGATCCTTCTCAAGCAGACATGGCAGGGACTCTCTTCTCAAATTAAGGGACAGAGCCAGTGAAGGGGAAAGTCTTGAGCCACTGAAGAGTACAATTTTGCACCCCTGAGCCAGTGAAGAGTAGAGTCCTGCTCATTTCTGAGATGCTTCAAACCATTTTTCCTCTTGTTCTGATGCAGAATATTTGACTTCTTATTGATATTAATCTTCACAGCAACCAAGTTCTCCTTTGCCCCAAGTTTACAGGTGCTTCCTTTGTGATCAAACTGCCAACTTTTCACATCCACTTTTTGCTCCTGATTATTACTGTACATCTGACTGAAAGCAACCAGCAGTTCCCATGCTACATCCTAAACATTAGGCTGCTTTGAAATTTCCTCTGCCAGGTTATTTTGTTTACCATCCTTAATCTCAGTTTCTCATCAAGTCTGAGGACACTGGCACAATGATGACAAATTTTCTGCCAGTGTGTAATATACATGGCCTGTAGTCCTTGGAAAGGGACTTCACTGTCATTGAAGTCCTGATTCCTAACTGCAACCTTCTGAGCCTGGCCTTTTTTCATGTGCTTTCCTGTCAGCATCCTGGCCCTCTGAGCTCCCCCCAGAATTTCTCATCAAGCTCATCTTACAGTATTCTAGGACTTCTCTAACCAACCTCTCCAAATCTTTGCACATGCCTCCTGCAAACCAGTTTCAAAGGCTTCTGAACCACATGGTTGGGTATCAGTGAAAAAATGACCCCTCTCTTGGTATTACTTTTCTTTTTTTTTTTTTTTTTTGGTTTTTCTCTGGTACCAGGAACCGAACTCACGACCTTGCGCTTGCCAGGCAGGTGCTTTGCCGCTGAGCTAAATCCCCAGCCCCTTGGTATTACTTTTCTACGTTAGTTACTTTCCCCATTGCGGGGGCAAAATACTGATGCCAATACCTACAATTTAAAGGAGAGATTTATTTTGGCTAACAGTTTTCAAAGGATTCAGTTCCAGCTGGCTCTAAGGTACAAATGGCATGGTGGATGAAAGCTATTCACTGCATAGCAACCAGGAAGCAATGAAGGAGAGCAGAGCCAAGAATGAGAATACACACTATAAAATCACACCCCTAGCAACCCTCCCTTCCACTCAGGGAACATGAAGTTTTTTGGGGGGACATTTTAGACATAAACCATAGCATTTTGATGTATGCATACACTGTGTAATAATCAAACCAATGAGTTTATCATAGCCATCACCTGCTCTAGTTTGGTTGAAAAGGACCAGGTGACCCCTCATTTTTTAACATTTTAAATCCTTCCAATTTCTTTTGGTACGAATGGACAGAAGGATAGAACAGTATTACCAGCCTGTACTCCGCAGTGCTCAGTTTAAAAGTTTTTGAGGGTTGCGTTGGTATTGAGGGGACTGGAAGGAAAAATCAGCCATGATTACCTAAAGCAAGCTTTCTATTTGGAAGGCTCTGGAGAGGGTGAATAGAGGTGTGCCCAGATACTGGAGTTCAGTTTCTTAATACTATGTTGATCAAACCTGGCCTTTTTTTCCACATTACTCACTGATTAGTGACTACCAAATTTAGAAAAAAACAAAATGTTACTACATTTTGTAAGCCGATTTTATAGAAAGTAAATTTGTTACGGAGAATATGTAAGGATCATGGGAAAGTTATTTTTAAACTCTGGATGTCTGTCATGAACTGTTATTATTCCAAAATATCTGAACTCATTTGTTTGGTTACTGTTCAATTTGTAAATGCTTTTCAAGTGTTGGAAACAACATAAATTAATCTATAGAACTGTTTTGCATATCTTTCCTATATTATTGCATAAGGTCATAGTCTTACTGAAAATATAAACAAATTAAAAGACCATCATCTTGTGCATTATTAAGCATAGCAAATATTGACACTGCCTAAATCAATTGTTACCCCTCTCACAGCACATTGTATTAGGAATCAATTTCATAACCAATATACATTTGCAATCATAGTGTGGAATGGGATTTCTGCACAGCTCTGAGAATACCAGACAAAAGCCAAAATATTGAGATACTACTTGAAATTTCAGTAGAAGTAGTACATGAAAACAATTCAAATTATCTATTATCATAACATGTGCTATATGTTTTGCTTATATAATTGTTTTGTATTTTTATACAACTTGAACTTACTTAATATGGTTGAGCTGGACTGAATTTATAAAGTGAACTATTCTGTTTTATTAATGATCCTGCTTCATGGTTTATAACCCTTTGTTTTCAATTGTATTTTGAGTCTACAATTTGTTATGGAACCAATCATTTCAAAAAGAGAGGGAAAAAAATAGCTGTTAACACAAGATGTAAGTTACGTTAAAATAGTGCCTTTCTGCATGATAAGTTGGACAGATGGTAAGTTTAACTGATGCCGCCTCTGCTGATGGAATAAAATGTATCCTGAGCATTTATGGGTCTATAAGAGGAAATCTGGACCTCGTTTTTAGTGTTCCAATTTCATTCTTCTGAATTGTATGGATGAATTCTCATGGTTAGGAAGGCTGATAAAAATAAAACAGAATACTATCGCAAAGGTTGTAAGATTTGAAAGGTTTACCTATATTTGATGAAGCTGGACTCTTTCTGACAGCACTAAGCATGCTTTTTCAGCCTTGAAGAGATGTGTGGGCTTTTATAACACCTCAATAGGAAAAAACAGACATGAGTGAACTGGAGATATAAGAGGATCAGAATTTCATCAAAAGAGGCTGATAGCATTTGGTCTTTCCATATCACTGTATAATTTGCAGTACCCTTAGCAAAATGGAAACATATAAAATAAGTACAGTGCATTGATCTTATCACCCAAGACAAAGCAGAGCTATTGAGTGTCCTCTTTCAGCAGTGCATCACATTTCATTGCCTTCGCAGAGACCATGCCTCACGGGCAGAATGGAGCGGAGTGACAGGGTGGGACAGGATCATAAAGTGGCTGACTCTGGGGAGACAAAGGCATTCTAGGATTTAGTCTTCACGTTGTAAAATCACTATAAGGTTGTGGAAATTATAATGTAGAAGGGGAAACAACAGGCATTCTAACCAAATCCTTGGTTGCATACAAATATATATTTTTCTTTTATTTTTATATATAAATGGATAAATCAAATTGTATTACACTATTATAATCATAGAGATGTGTCTAAATATATGTGTATCTATTTATACATAGAGATATGTGTATACATATATATGCACGTAGATGTGCTTCTGTAGAATGTAATCATAGTATATTTTGACTTTTGTTTCTTTTCCTATTTAAAATGGCACCATTATCTGGATAATATTAAACATATTTACCTATCACAGTATAGATAGTGACCCAAGAGGCATGGGTAGTAGCTAGGCAAAGTGGACACTGACCATAAATAGCCATCCACCAAAACACATGCCCTCTGGCTAAGTTTTGACTTTGATTTAAGCATTCTTACCCATTGCTGTAGCCTTCATGAATAAACCATTAATATCTTCATCAACCACATGATCTGTTCCTTGTACTATCATTAATCGTTTAGAGTTCTACTTTTTAATGTTACAAATAATCACACAATGAACAAATGGTGCCATGTTAAGGTATTTGTAGAAATTGAATTATAAATTGTTATCAATCTGAATTTTAAGAAATTAGAAAGATAATGATCACTAAAAATAAATCACAAATGAATCAAAACTTAATGGCTGGCAGTATAGGTTTTCACACTGCTTTGCTGTGTGGTTTTAAAATATTATATTCACCTATAAAAAAAAGCTGTATCTATGTCAGTTTCCCATCTGAAAGATGAAAAATCATACCTATCATTGGCAAAATGCTACCAGGACTATGCAATAAAAGGCCCCGACATGCTTATCAGAAGTAAAGATGTCTGGAAAGGTGTTGGAAGGTATGCAAAAGAAGCACCATATTTGGAGTCTAGGACTCTGTCCTGACTTTACATTTTCCTGGCTGTGTAATCTTGGGCAAGTCACTAGCGCTCACAACTTCAGTATCTTCAAAGGTGGGAGTGTTTCCCCTGCCTCCTTTAGAATTATTTGGAGGACACAGTATAGGTGGAAGATCTTGTAAACTCTAAAGCAATTTTGGAATAGGAAGAATTATTCCTTAGGTTCTATGTAGCATAATTATTTCAGTACATTTTTAAACTGATTCTGAAGCTTTCCAATCATCCAGATACTCAACCCTTAAAATGAACAAATTTGAATTTTTATGTTTTTTCCCTGCAATCTACTCCCCTCACCCTCGCATAGACCCCCTTGTGTGACAGATACTGATAAATACACATCCTGTTCCACTGTACCACTTTTACTGTGAAAGGAATATGTATCTGTGAGTAGTAGATAGTATTATCTTAAGAATTTAAAACTATTATATAAAGATGTCAACATTTAGCATTTTCCCTAACTTACTGAACACTTGTTAGAAATGTTCATGTTGATTCATGTAGCTCTCCTTTATTCACTTTCATTGCTGCAAGAACTCCCCTCACCATGTTCCCGGACACTCTGTGTGGGCATGTAAGTTTGTTCCCGGTGTGGAGCTGTTGTAAACCAGGCTGTGATGAGCATATGTCTCTTTATGCACACGTACAACTGTTTCCTCGGGGCTGGAATTAGAATTACTCCGTGTAGCTAAATGCTCTCCAATTTGCACTATCCGTCCCTTTAGGGTCTAATAGTTCACTTATCCATATACTCACCAGCACTTGGTGTTTTTTTATTTTTAAAAATGTAGTAATACCTTTAAATAAAATGGGCCCACAAATAACTATTCTAATTTAATTTGATTTAGCAAATGGCACTATTGCTTTTTGTTTGAATTCTGCCTATTTGGTGTCAACCAAATTAAACACCTATTATGAAAAAACAGAAAATACCCAGGATCCTGAGTTCTGAGGCTGGCCAAAGTCTTAGCTTGGCCTGTCCTCATTGTGCCTGTTTTGGGCCTTAAACATTTCCTTCTGTCCTAGAGAGACTGACTTCCCAGAGCCTTCAGGAGAAAGAGATGAAATATTTTATGTGACCACTAAGTCAGTATCATCAAAACTAGAGCCAGGGACTGCATTCCTGACACATTCCCAGTGTGAATCTTCATGTGAAGATATATGTATATCTATATCTATATCTGTATATATCATGACTCTTCAAACAATCTAGAAAAGATTTATGTTATGTATAATACCAGTCAGCAAGAATACAAAAAGTTTGTAAAGGGATCTGTTACTTCACAATCAATTTAGAATAAGACTTAGAGAAAGGTTTAGAAAAAGGATTACAAAAAGACTTTCCACCCAAAGCCTCATACACTCAAAGGCAGGGCTTCTGGAAGGCGATTGGTTCATTCTGGCACTATACTTGTCAGTGATTGGTCTACTGATGGGTTCAGTAGCTAAGTGTGCTGTCAGGAGGGAGGCCCTAGTGAGAGGTGGGTCGCTACGGTATGGCCTGGGAGAGTATCTCCTTCCAGGCTCCTCCCTTCTCTCACCGCTGCCTGGCTGCCATCACCTCAGCAGCTGTCCTCTGCCAGACCCTTCCACCATGGTCTTCCTGTCCTGGAGCCAGCTGACCATGGACTGGAAGCTCTAAAAACTGTGAGCCCAAATAAACCTCTGCCCCTTGAAGTTGTGTGTCCAAGCAGTGAGAAAGTGACTATGACAGGATCCAAGTGAGAAAAGAAAAAGCAAAAGAAAGTCTAAAGAAACCTGAAAACTGGGCGGTAGGCATCCGACTTAGAAACACCATTGGCTTCTGGCCTGAGTTCCTCCTCACGGTGGAACTTAACCTCACAGCCTTAGCAGCTGCAGCACACACTTGCACACAGGGCCAACCAAAGCGCCTCATTCCAAAGGACTGTCCCTCCTGGACTTCTTCAGTCAGCTCTGCTCCTGGGGTATCAAGTGCTTTGGCCCCAGAAGGAATCCTCTGAAGAATGGACTAGAAGATTGCTAGCTCTAGAGGACCCAGCAAGAGCCAGCACTGAGTTATTTTAGCCTGTTATTTACACTTCCCAGTGATTTCACCATGTTGGTTACTCCCTGTTTTTGGGAATTAAAAAGTGGGAGATGGCATCATTCACCCGGCCAGTCTATAACACTGGAGCTCACCGCCCTCTGTTCAGAACCCAGCAGCATCAGGAGCACATAGGAACCGGGGCAGGAAAGAACAGACTGTAGCCACCCGGGAGAGGTGTTTTCTGTCACAAAGGAATAAAATTATCTCCTTGGCTCTGTCTCCTCAGGAGACTGAAAAGTGTGAGGGAGGCACCTGTTCCCCACTCTCTGCTCACTGCTAAGAAGGGATAGAAAAATGAGCTTGGTTTCTAGATCCCGTCTGCCCCAATGTCTTTTTCCCAGCCTGCCTCATCTTTTCCTTTGTCCTTTACCAACGGAATTTTGAATTCTTTCCATTTCAAGAGGGAAGGGAACCCACTGTGGAAGGATGGCAGTAAACAGTAGGAGAGATAGAGAATGGGGTGCTCCAAGCTGCCTCTCTTAGAGAAGGCCCACCAGTGAGAGGATGCTGGCAGAAATAAACACAGCCTGGCCGCTGTGAGGACTCCACTTGGTAAATAGCCTACATTTCCATACAGAAGATCTGTGAACTAGGTGGGCCCTGGCTGTGTGACGAGTACTGTGTAGCTTAATCATGGTGCCATAGAGAGTTAGTAGGGAGAATGGTCATGGTGATAAGGAAACATCCCTGTGCTGTAATTTTTATTTTGTGTTGTAAAGGTTTACATACATATGCATGTGTGTGCGTATAAAATATGCATCTTTTAAAATACGCATCTATAAATGTAAATTTTATAACACAAACAGAACTGGAAGGACACATAACAGCTACCGCATGGTTTTCTAGTAATGTTGGGGTCATTTGAATATATTATGTATATGTTTGTATGGGTGTAAGCGTGAGTATCTAGCTACCCACTCATACGCACTTTAGATTTAAATATGAAACATAAGACTTACAAAGAAAATAAGGGGACGTCATAAGAACCTAGGACTAAGCAAAGAATTCCTAGGTTGGACATCAAGAGTTTGTTCATAAAAGTAAAGATTGATAAATTCAGCCCAATCAAAATTAAAAACTTTTGTAAAATGCTTTGTTAAGAGGATGAAAAGATAAGCGACAGATGGGTAGAAATGTTTGCAAACCACGTTATCTCACAAAAAAAAAAACTAGGATATATAATGGACTCTTAAAACTCAACAGTAGAAAAGCTAAACAATCCAGTTAGTACGTAGATGAAAAACATAAACAGCTGTCTCACTGGAGAAGATACACAGGTGAGAAATAAGATATACAGATGTTCAACATCAGCCATTTAATTAATTCATATTAGAAGAGCAATATGATATCACTTTACACATCTATTGGAATGAATACAATACAAAATAATGGCATTTCCAAATGCTGGTGAGAATGCAGAAAATTGAGTAACTGATATGTTGCTAGAGGGAATGTCAAGTGTAGCAACCACTGTGAAAACCAGTTTGGCTCTTCCATATGAAACCAAATATTCAATTCCCATGCAACTGGGCAACTGTACACCTGGGGGTTTATCCCCGAGCAGCAAAGACATGCTCTCACAACAAACCTGTGCACTAGTTGTCATGGAAGCCTTATTTGAACTAGAGTATAACTGAAAACAGCCCCAAAGACCTTCATTGGGCAAATGATTAAGCAGCTATTGCATATCCATACAGCAGAATACTCCTGTACAGTAAAAAGGAACAAACTGTCAATATAACCAGTAACCAGGCATTACATTCATTGAAAAGAGCCAATGCTCAGAGATTACATACTGTGAGAAGTTTGTATAAACTTCTTGAAATGACAGAACTATAGAGACAAAGAAGAGATTGATGGTGTTAGGGGAGGGGAGACACAGGAAGATGAGTGTGGTTGTAAAAGGGAAATGTGAAGGATCCTTGTGACAGTGGAATTGTTCTGTCTTGATCCTGATGGTGGATCCCTGAAACTTCTCATGAAACTGCATCGGACTACTTGCACTGAGTGAGTACAGGTAAAACTAGGGAAATTCAACAAGATCAGAACATTGTATTTGTGTCCCTATTCTATTTTAATATTACAGTCTCATTTTCCAAGATGATGTTATTGGGGGAAATTGAGTATAAGGTATGCCATATTATTTTTTATAATTGTAT
>NW_004955431.1:16604359-16614647 GCF_000276665.1 Chinchilla lanigera | reverse complement strand
AGTCCATGTAACTCCTGATGCTGACTTTAAGATTCCCTTGGTCTGAGACTTTTAGTATCATCCAGCTCAGGGTCATCCCTAGGTCACACTTTAAGGTACTATCCAGCACATATTCTGTAAAACATCTTACACAACAGTTAAAAATGAGGACATTGTTTTTAAATGCCTAGCCATAAGTTGGATTCTTGCAGCCAACTACACTTTTGACATCTCCACTTGAGTATCTACCAGACATTTCAAAATTTAACCTACTCAAAACCAAACCTGTGATTTCCAACAACACTCTATCCCTGCACAGAAAGGCCCTTCCACCATGCCTTCCTCCCTCAGCTAATGCCAGTTTCATTCTTCTGGTTGTTCAGGTAGAAAGCTGAACATTTTGAGGTTATTGCTGTCTTTTTCTTTCATACTCCAACGTTCCATCTGTCAGCATATCCTGATGATTTTACCTTTGAAACATATTCAACATTAAAGTCTTTCTTCCTCCCTGCTCCATGCTACCATTGTCTCTGTAGGGTCACCTCAGTAGCTACTCCTGCTGCCCCTACAGAAAGCCCCTTGTAGAATGAGTCTTTTAGTAGTAGAAAAAAAGACATTAGAAATGATACCGAGCTTCTCCAAACAAGACGGTAGGGATTCAACAATGGTTGTTATATTGCATATTGTTGTTTTCAAATTAGTTTTTATTCTCTTTAATTGTTTGATCAATCTTGCATTCTTACATCTGGTGATCTGGGCAACTTTGTTGAGGATGACAATATGTAATCTAACAAGCATTGTTAATTCCTGTCATTTTATTTTGAAATCCTGTATCTTTTTATTGTTTTTGTCTTGTTTTGTTTTTATATTTGTTGTTGTTATTTGGTCATTTTAAAAATTCTCTTTAAAATAAAAAAATAAAAGAAATAAAGTTAATATCAGCCTATCTACTTGCAAAAAAAAGAATGAGTCTTTTAGGATCTAAATCAGATGACAGTATTCCTCTGCTCAACCCCATACAACAGCCCACTTAAAGATCCAGGGAGCCTACCTACAGCAGTGTCCCCAAATTCCAGGTCACCTCTAAACTTCTGTAAGTCTCTCCCACTGTATTGTTCCAGCCATACTCAGATATACCAGGCTGCTCCCACTGCCCGGGTATGCCAGTTCTCTTAGCTCCTTCCAGTCTTTGTTCAACTCTCGTCTTCCCAGCGAGGCCCATCCCAACCCTCACTTCATAGTGAGAACTCTCATCTAGCATTCTCAGTCCTCTTACCCTGCCCAGCATTTTCTTGTTTCTAAAGCACAGTACTTAACATCTTTTGATGTACTGTATATAACTAGTTTCTAGGGCTGCTGTTATAAGGTCTCACAAATCAAGGTGGCTTACACACCAGAATTTTACTTTCACAATTTTGGAAGCCTGAAGTCGAAAATACCATAATGCAGAGATCATACTCCCTCCAAAGGCTTTAGGGAAGAACCCTCCCTTGCCTCTTCCACCTTCTAGTGGTTACCAGCAGTCCTGGGCGTTCTGTGGCTTATGGCAGCTTCCAGGCTCTGCCTCTGTCTTCACAAGGCTGCCTTCCTCCTGTGTCTCTGCCGCATTTCCCCGCTTCTCATGAGGGTACCAGTCACACTGGCTGCAGGGCCCACACTGATCTAGTATAACCTCAGTTTAACATCTGCAAAAATCCTATATCCAAATAAGGACGCTATCACGGATGCAGGTGGATATGCGTTTTAAGTGGATACTATTCAACTCAGTAGACATTCCATCCAATTATATAATTTGTTTATTTTTATATTGTGTGGCTCCTTATTTTAGAACTTAATTTTCTTAGCAGCAGTAGTTGTTGTTTGGGTCCCAACTGTAAAGCAAGTTTCTCATACTTTGCCTAGCAAAGGGTGGACTCTCAATAAACAGAATGTTTGCATACCGTATAATGAAGTTATGATGTTCTTTGTCTCCCTTCAGTGGTACCGAACACGTAGACAACATCAGTCAACTCTCAACAATATTAATTGAACAAATAGACAAGTGCAAAATACCAAATGAGTAAGTTCAGAGACCTTAAAAAAATAAATAAAATAAAATAAAATAGAGACCTTAGTTTTAGCCTTTAAAATAAATAACACAATAAAACCAAACTCCATATATACTGCACTGTTTTTACCTATGCATATCTATGGGTCTCGGGTGGGATGGAGAACAGCGCAAAATTTCATCGCACCGCTCAGAATGGCACACAATTTAACACTTAAATCATTCATTCTGGAACATTCCATTTATTTGTTTTTAGACTGCAGGCAAGTAACTGAAATTGTGGACATTGAAACTACGAATAATGTGTAGGGGGAACTCCGTCTATGCTAAAGTGTTTGTGGTGATACCTGCAGCATTTCTTGATTTCTGATGGACTGCGTCCCTGAAGCGTGGCCTCTGAGAATCTGAGACCTGCTGTGCCGGAGGCTCCTTCTTGCTTGGTAATGCTGCATCCTGTTCTTTCATGCTTGTCTCCTGGGGGCTGTGAGTGAGCTTATAGATCCAAATGGATTCTGGAGATCAAGAAGGCAGGCACTTTGTGTTGTCCCAGTGTTTGCATGCATATCTATGCATGCGTCTGATGAGGTGTGCTGTTGGTATGGTATGTATGTGTATTGTGTTTTGTATATATGTAGTGATGTGTGTGTGTGGTATGTATGTCACAGGGTTAAAATTAGACTGAGGGGAACACTTCACCTTAGGTGCCATAAAGCTCAGTAATCAAGACAAATGATATTTTAATGTACTCTTTTATAGGATTATAAATAATTGAAGAAAATGCGCAGCAAACAAAATATCCAACTTTTAGATGAAAACTGGGTAGTTTTGTGTAGAATGCCATATTATTCTGTATCAGGAGCAGCCAGCGGCAGCTGGTTCCTGTGGCCAGGTGTCTCTTCCGTTGTCATGGTTCACAGGGCTGACGATGGTCAACACCACTGCACAATCTGTGAGTGATATGTAGCTTGCCTATTGTATAGCTTTCACTTACTTTCCCCACTTGGTTCAAATAGTAGAATGTTTTGCTAAGTATCTTTAGAGGTTCACACTTTTCCTCTTGCCTATGCTCCATCTTAGGTCACCCCACCAGCTTGTGTGTGTGTGTGTGTGTGTGTGCATGTGTGTGTGTGTGTCTTTTCACTTATCTATTTGAAGGTTTGGCTCTGGAACATTCATGGGGAGTTATGTGGCTGGTGATCAGACTCCCATAAGAGAATCTCCCTAGGATCTGACTTCATTTTAGTTCTACCAGAAAGGCAGGGTGGTGCGGGCTGAGCAGGCTGTGTACGGACCTGTGGCTGGCATACTTCAGTGCAGTGGTGGCACACCTACGGCACATTTGCCGGAGCAAGCACACAGAGCCCTCTGTTGGCACACAAGCCAATTCGCCCCAGCACCCGAGCAGTGGGTAACAGTTCTTTTGCTAAACTAAATCCTCAGTATTCATATATATTTGTGATGTTGGTACTTCGTGATAAATAAGTGGGTTTGGGGTTACAGTTTGGGCACTCTGTCTCTGAAAGTTTTACCGTCACTGCTCTAGCTGGTCATAACTGGCAGAGCAACGGTACATGGGATACTTCTGGACTTCGCAATAAGGGCAATCGTATCTATTAGATAAAGTATTTCAAAGTGATGTCCATGATCTTTTCCTCCACACCAAGTCATCAGTCTGAAGCCCTCTCTGGTTGAGGACCCCCTGGTCTTTACTTGGTGGCTCATAATTACACTCTGCAAATGAACATTGCTGAAATCTCCAGTTCACAAACCTTCCTTAACTGAACTGAAATGGATCAGTGAAGTAGGAGCATGTCCGTGGGCCAGTCCCTCATGTTCCTGAGAGAAATGGAAACCCAGGAAAAGAGGTGCTGTATAGCATTTCACCCTTTCCCTTGTCATAAAACCTACCCAAATTGCTTTAAGAAGATTAGGCTAGATGACCAGAAAATAAAATGAAGAGCTGGGCTCACTGGCATGCAGAAGTGCCATTGGCAGAATCCAGACCAGGACTAAGGTGTAGTGCAGTGGTAAAACCCTTGTCCAGAGTGTATGACCCTGGATTCTGTACGTTGCATCACACAAACAAATAAAGAAGGAAGGAAGGGAAGGAGGAAGGGAGGGAGGGAGAGGAGGGAAAAGAAAAAGAAGAAAATTCAGACCGGGAGCGACCCCGTGCCTGCGATAGACTGCAGGGCTTCCTCTTCCTGTCCCCGCCTTGGACTTCAGTCAGCACCGCTTTCCTGGTGTCATTATTGCCATCTGCCACTTTACTTGCATTGTTACATCTGTCCCAAAGTGAGCAGCACTGTGCATTGGGCTCACATTTTGACAGCAGTTTTGGCAAATGCGCACTGTGGTGGGAAGACAAGTAGGTGCCTTACATAAACCCTAATGATCTCAATGATCATAAACTCCCAGAGCACTCAAAAAGCTGATCCATTGAGCTAAGTTATTGACGGGGCACTAGGAGAAAAGCCTTTCTAGTGTCAGTCTCTCATGGGATGTGGTTTGAGGTATTCGATCTCTTGTCTAAGGATGATGTATGTGTGAATTTAATTCACAGCAGCTTTGTACTGGAGTGGGAACCCACAAAGAACAAATGACAAAACATAAGCTTTTTTCCTGAATATTAAAATTGAAGAATGCTTTCTTGAAAAACAGTTCTGGAAAAGTCCTGACACTGCAAGTCATATTTTAGTCTCACAGAATAATATTCTAGTCTTACAAAATAATTTGCTGTAACTTTGCATTGTCCACTTAAGGTGGACACTTAATTGTCTGCTTAATAATTTGTCCTCCTTAAGTAAAAATAATTATGACATCAGACAATAATTTATCCACCTTAAGTAAAAATATTTATGAAGTCAGATGTTCTCTATGTACAAACATGTGTAAAGGCTCATGCATATGGGTGATTTGGAATTTTATAAATTCTAAGCTAAAAACCAGAAACCTGAAAAACAAAAACAGATGCTCTACCATTAATAATAAATGAAGTCATCATATAGATTTTTTTGAGACATGTTTTCATATGTAATTCAGGCTGGTCATGAACTCTACATAGCCTAGGCTGGTCTCCAACGTGAAGCAATCTTTCTGCTTTAGCCTCCCAGTGCTGGGGTTGTAGGTGTGTGCCACCATATCTGGCTTAAATTGTATAGTGTTTTCTTCTTAAGCATAAAAATGATGAAAAGAACTTCTGTTTAAGTTAGAAATGTTTCACTCTGAACTGTTTTTAAAATTCTCATAGTTAAACTTTAAGAACAGGGATGAAGATTGTTCTAGATCCAAGATAATGCTGGAAAAGCTCTACTGTCAGTGACTTGCCGTGGCTGTTAGAATAAAACTACCCTGTTGGATGGGAACCCTGGGTCCTGTGTGCTGTGGTTTTCCCAGTGCTCTAGTGTCACCATAGGCATTGCCCTCATTCTCTCCACTGAAGTGACCCTGACCTTCCTTCAGGTGCTTGTGCTTGTCTGTCTCTTTCTATGCTGAAGACTTTGCATATTCTATTCCCATCCCAGGGACACACTTCCCTTCACCTTTACACTAGTAAACAGATCCCAGCTAAAGCTTATCATCCTCAGGGAAGTGTTCTTAATCTTCCTGATTCATTAATCCTCGTTCTACCCGAACCACACACATAATACACCAGCCCTGTCCCTCTCTCTGATACCTATCAGAGTTGCACTGTACAGATACATTTGGGATTGTCTGATAGAGCCAGTCTTTCTTTAATGGCTAACTTTTTACATATAATGTAAAAGAATTAGCTTTTTAAAAAGTTTGATGTGTTTCAAATAGAGATTTTGTGTTGCAGAGAAAGGATTTTCTTTTTAATTTATTTGACTATCATTACAGTTTCTAATGGAACAGTATCAGCATGCCTACTGTGTTCTGGGTGGAAAGATGTTCCATTTGCAATTTCTGCTGCTTTGAAACATTATTTTTTTTATTAATGAGCATCAAATACCATGGTAAATGAGATTGCTACAAAATTGACAGAGTGAGGAAGTATGTCTTTTACCAGCACATTCATGTCAGGGTATGAAAACAGATCTCTGCTCTATCAAAAGAATGACTGGGCCACCCATCCTAATTAGAATGAGAATATAGGACTTTAAATTGCTGTGAACTATGGCTTATCCTGGCCCTTATTATAGGCAGCTAAGTTAGATAGAAATTACTATACAGTCAAAGATGGACTGGGCTCTCCAGGAGTCAGCAGAAAAAAATAAAGATACTAGAATTGTGGATGGAGGTTCATCTGAAGAAGGCCAGGCCTCAGGGTAATGATGCAAGGGCCAGGCCTACCTGCCTCCCTAAAGGATGAGCACTAACTTGAATTATACTGTAGTTAGTACCACCTGCTCCAGGAAGTCCAGGTGGGTGTCAATTGCATCTGGACCCATGGCTTCCCCAAAATGCCGTGTTCTTTCCATGTACCCTTGCTATGTGACCTGCTTCTCTGTTGAATCAATATTAGCTAAGCAGCTATACTTGTAATCCTATCAATTGATTATAGTTTGACCCACGTTGTATCCACATTGCAACTTTGCTGTATCAATTACCCCTGACACTGGTAACCCACTTCTGGGACTCTTCCTGTCACTCAGGAGCCATCTCTCAGTAACCTTTTCCTACTTGGAACCTCCATTGTCCTCTGGAGTTCACTCTTCGATTTCAGGGGTCATGAACTCGGCTCATCTGACATCTAGCAACTTGGGAGTTACATTTCTCCTGTATCACTCATAATCACACGTCTATTTCTCAGGGACTAAGAAAGAAAATTTATGTTGTTGGAGCTCTGAAACAGTATCACTGAATCATAGAAGTGAACAGGAAACAGGAGAAATGAGCCAATCAGAATGGAATTCCAGATATGAGCTTTCTGACAGAACTCTTCAGCAGCTTCCCGAGCACCCCATTGTACTATCAATCATGCGGATTCCCGGTCCTGCAGCTATGACCCAGGAGGCTTCTTGCTGTTGTTGATGTGCAGCAGCCCCAGGCCCACTGTCCACTGCTCTGCCTTTCTGATTCTTCATTCTCCAGTAATTCTCAGCATGGACTCTTCAAAGTTTCAGTAAGCAGTCTTAAATCGATAGGTTTTTATGTGCTTTGAGTCGCAGTTTGCAGTGTGGTGTTTATACGCTGTCGATTATATGCAGACATCTTTTAAACTTGAGGTTCCTTTGAAAATTAAGGACTTATATTTAAATACTCACCAGCTCTGATAAATGTCTTAGCTTTCCATTTCTATAACACAATACCTGAGATAATCAACTTATACAGAAAAGGAGTTTTTAAATTTTGGCTCAGTTTCCAAGGCTTCAGTCCATGGTTGGTTGGTCCTGTTGCTTTGGGGTCTGTGGCAAGGCAGCACACCATGGTCAGAGTACTAGGCAGAACAAGCTGCTCATCTCATGGTGGCCTGGAAGCAAAAGGGAGGAAGAGGAGGGGGCTGGGAACCTAATATCCTTTCAAGGGCACAGCCCCAACGGCCTAACATTCTTCCATTAGGACGCACCCCTAAAGGCTCTGTCACTAATGTCATAGGCTAGAAACAAAGTCTTTAATATATAGACCTTTTGGGGTACCCTTATCCAAAGCATAACAATTGTCTACCATTTTTTACCATTGAACTTTAATTTTACACATCTGTCTGTTCTTGGAGATTTAATTGTCCTGAAAAATTAATTTTGTTTTAAAATGAAATTCATCTCAATTGATGATTTTTAAAAAAATAAATAAATGAACTTCACTTGCTTTGTGTGTGTGTGTGTGTGTGTGTGTGTGTGTGTGTGTGTGTAGTTAATTCTGTTTTCCTAACAATGTAATATTTGTGTCACTATGGAACAAAAGAGGCATTTCTCAAGCCATATGTCTTATACTTAGTATCACAGATGGGTTCTTGTGTTCTAAAGAGCTAATTCTCCACTATTCACCAGAATGGATCTTTTTAAAAATGAAGTAATTCTGATAATGTAATTCTATTTTTTTTTTTTGAGACAGCTTTCCAAATTGTACTAATGCAGTACTTTATATAAGTTGAATTATAAGGCCATCCCTCGCAATATTAAAAACCAAGTACCTCTCCATGGTTTCTAAATTCAACCATTACAAAAAATTAGATTTTTCAAATTCTCTTATTTAAGCAGAAAAGTTAAAATTAGAATATATTTCAGGAATAAACCACAGTAAAGTAACATAGAATTTGCCCTCTCAAATTCATGTGTGAATAATAGTGAGAGAAATAGAAGGGGTTTATGAACAGGGACAAAAAGAGACCAAAACCTATGCTTTTGTGCCCTTTCTACTTGAACACAAACAAAGCAAGGTGATACTCATAATTTTATGCAGCTAATGTCATTTAAAATTTTATCAACTGACATTTAGTTATTTATTGTTATTAAATCCAATGTTTAGAGCACTATGCAAATTTTGAAGCAAGCCAAAAATAATTTATTAAATCCCAGAAAATACAAAAGAGTACTCTTTTTCTGAACATTGTATGAACTTTTTAATAGGAATCAAAAGAATGTCCTTGATTTTACGTCATTAAACAAAAACTTGCTGACTTCTAAGCACACGTTACCCAGGAGTGTGAGCTGTGCTTGTTACAGACATTGATGGTGTTTCAGGTTTCAGCTGACATCCACATGCACAGCTGCTTAGGAAGCACCTTATGCCACAGTCCCTCCATAAGCAATTAGCTAACAGTCTCGCACTTACAAAAAACTTTGGATTTGACAGTCTACAGTGTTCTTTTGTGCATTATCTTTCAGTACACTTGCAAAGAATGTAATTGCCATCAGCTTTGTCTTCTAGTTCAGTAGATTAAATAACCTACTAATACATAGGCAGAGCCAGGACAGAGGTCAGAAATCACAGGTCACAAATCTCTGGCCATGGCTTTGCCTACTTCATTTTATCTACACATCTGCCAATTTCCAGAACAAACAGTGAAGCCCTCTTTTCAGTGCAAGAAAATTGGATAGGCCTTCAAAAATGAGACCACTGACAGCTAAAATATTTTATTTACAGCCTATGGCCATATTGCCTTTTTCTATTCCTCTCTGAGCTTTTAGTATCTTTATTCTAGGGTTACTCTGTCAAAATTCAAAGCAGAAGGAAGATCTCAAACTGATTCTGCAATTGAAACCTGGCCTCATGGGGAGATTGTTAATATTTTGCATACCCTTCCAGTCATGTTTGGCTCCTTGTATTAATCTGTGTATATGTATGCAAAGAATTTTTGCAACACCATTATTGTTTCTAGGTCATGTACATATCAAGCCTGTGGATTAGGTGATTGGAGCACCCATGAATGAGATGACTTTCCATTTTCATATGACTTGCCCAAAAGCTTTTGATAGAATAGCAGCAGCTTTAATTCTAATTTTTGTGCTCTAGGGTTGCTGGGTAGAAAAAGGAGTGACATCAAATTTAAGCCTCACTAATTTTCACAAATGGCATGAATGTTGAAGACATAATTTTTGATACTTTATCAAAATGAAATTTTATAATAAAGTGGAATATTAGCCCAAGAACGGGGTCCTCCATAGATTCTCTAGTGAAATGTCTTCCAATGTTACAAAAAAGTAGATATGTAATTATGTTTCTGTAATATCATTTCTCATCACTTAAGCAACAGTTGTTTTGAAAGTAAATAATATTGCGGCTGGCTAGCTTTCTGCCTGGTAGGCCCCCGGAGTGAGGGCCTCCGGTGCCCTGGGAGCCACAGGTGGGGAGCGCCGGCCTTCTTGCTGGCTAGCTTTCTGCCTGGAAGGCCCCTGGAGGGAGGGCCCCCGGCACAAGTGGAGCCATGTGGCGGCGAGTGCTGTTGCGCGCCGGCCCTTAGGCCGGCCGCCACCGCTCAATTGAGAACTATAAAGACACAGAGAAACACTGACATAATTGGCCCACCATGCACCAGCTGCAGATGCTCACCCTGGGACGTGTGTGAAACATTCAAATGGAAAAACTCCTGGGAATGCATGCCATACAACATGTTACTCTTGCTCCTGCCATTGAGAAACAGAAAGGTCCAGATTCAGCAGAGGAGCAACTGCTAAACAAGGACTCAGAGAACATGAGAATGCGGACTAAGCCCAAGGAGTCAGAGGTCCTGTGGACTAGGGTCATGAGAGCCACTCGGAAGCTGTAAACCAGGAGGACCTTGCACAGTACCTGCAGAGACTCCCTGGAAGCCATTCTTCCCCTGACAGTACAGGCTGTGGTTGAGCTCCGGAGAAGTCT
>NW_004955431.1:16586521-16603846 GCF_000276665.1 Chinchilla lanigera | reverse complement strand
TAACCATTGATAATCTCCTACCACTTTGTCTGTAATTTGGTAAGCCCCCCCATTATTATGTTATCCTTCTTTTACTCTTTAAAATAATAATAAAAAAGAAAGGAAATAATATTGAGGGTATAATTCATTTTTTTATTTTAAAGAGAAAAAAATAACACTAATGAAGACAAAAACAGAACAGTACAAAAATAAAAATGATACAGGATTTGAAAACAAGATGATAGGAATTAACAATGGTTATTATATTACATATTGTTATCTTCAACGAAGTTGCTCAGATTACCAGATGTAAGAATGCAAGATTAATCAGACAATTAAAGATAATAACTGGTAGTAAAAAAAATTAGAAATGAAACAGAGCTTCATTAAACAAGATGGTAGGAATTCAACAACGCTTGTTATATTGCATATTGTTGTCTTCAAATTAGTTGTTCCGATTACCAGATATAAGCATGCAAAACTGGTCAAGAAAAAAAATTAAGCATTAACTGATGCTTTCAATAAACAAATAAAAATCAGCAATACATTTACCCCAGCTATCCTTGTATATACATATATATTTTTTCTTTGTATTGGAATAGAAAAGTTGATGCTTGCCACATTGAGCTTTTATCAGAAGAATAAGGCTGGCTTTTAGTTTTCCTGTCTTGGAAACATTAATGAAGGATCTGCTTTTTCTACAGGAGATTCTAGTAGGCAGAGAGAAACATTTTAGGTAGATAGCGGTTACATATGTGTGTATATTATATATGCATGAATAGAATTACATGTTTTCCAAATTAGAAATATTTCTCATCTTACCAACCTCTGTGATGTATACATCTTCACTACTATGTTATTACATTACCCTACTGAATTTTGAAAAGCAATTGATGGCATTTCAAGTTTTCAGGTATTAAACTTCAGGGTTGTTCTCTTACATCACATGAGCCATGTCATCACACCTGCAGGAAGGAAAAGAGATGCCAGGAAAGGTTCAGACCCACCTAGGGGCGGAGGGCCTGACATTCCGTCTCTGCCTTTTGTATCCCCTTCTCTATAGCTCAGTCCCCCAAGACAGTTAACTCTTGAGTATTTCCCTGTTGTAAGACCCCTGGGTTCTTTACTGGCAGGAATATGTTGATATATTGGAAAAGTTCCGTGGAAGAATCACAGTAATGTTTGATGAGAGTGTAGAAGAAGAAGGAAGCCTTGATGAGAATTGCCTGAAGAAATGAGAACTATGAAGGCAGGACAGAGCCCGGGGTGGAAAGGCATTCAAATAGGAAGAGACCAACTGATTTAGAAGAGGTGGAAGGAAGCATACAGAAGTGCAACGCCGCTGAGAAAAGATCAGAAAAAGTACGAAAGGGGCTCTTCTTGACAAGAGCTTCTAAAGTACAAGTGTACATCATAATTCTGTCACTAACATGGATTATTAT
This sequence comes from Chinchilla lanigera, assembly GCF_000276665.1. NCBI lineage: Eukaryota > Metazoa > Chordata > Mammalia > Rodentia > Chinchillidae > Chinchilla > Chinchilla lanigera. Next base: position 16,602,425 of record NW_004955431.1, on the reverse strand, counting down.
TATCCCATTATTGGCAACTCTACTTTCATGATCACTAGCAACCTGATGCAACTGTGTAAGCACTAATGAGTTGGAGTTTAACTCCATTTCCAAGGTACACAGATCCCATGCTTCTAGTAACCATGCCACTATTTACCAGCATCTGCTTCCAAGAGATCTATAAGGTGAAGAAAACCCTGTCTAATGACACAATTTATAAAATGCTACATTTACCTCGGCATGGTAGCACAGGCCTATAAGACTAGCACTCTGGCAGGCCAAGGCCGGAAGATCTCCGGTTCAAGCCTAATTTTGGCAACTGAGTGACTTAGTGAGGCCCATGTCTCAAAAATAGATAAATTAATTAATTAATAACAAAGATCTGGGGATGTAACTCCATGAGAAAGTCCTGAGTTCAATTCTAATAGTGCAAAAACTGTGATGTGCAATGTCAAAATGAACACAAATGTTAGTAATTTTAAGGCATTTCCAACCAACCCCTGTTGTCTTGGTTTCCTTGCTGAGGGTTCCCAAGTGGGATAAGACATTTGCTGTCAGGAGCAGGTGTGTCTGAGCAGGACTCTCTCCTGGTGTTGGGGTAAATAGACAGGTGATTAGAGAAATATTACAGACTCCAGATTTCTTCTAGCCACAGACAGTGATAGATGTTTCGCTTCCTTCCTATTAAGTGCGTATCTCTCATTATTGTCTTTGTTCAGCAGTGTAGTTCTTTGAAACAGCTTTCTGTGTTAGCATCCATTGACAGTAGCGTCCTTCTCGGATGGGGCAGCCGTCCTGGGATGGACTGAGGGGAGCATGACTCCACGAGTCCTGTGTCAAGAAAGAGCATGCGCTCCTACAGCTGGCTTGACTTTCTGAGTATTGCTGTGCCTTTTTCACTGTGTCCTCTCCAGGTGTACACTGTAGGTCCTGGCTTATTCTCACAAGGATGAGCAGGAAACACCATGGGACCTCATTTAGCAAGGCTGCTTGGTAGACATAATAGACTGTTACAGACAGAGCATGGGAAATCGGACTGAAATAGAATCTGCACTGGAGCTCAATTTTCTAAGCAAGATGTGATGAGACTTGCAGGGTCGGATGAGACAGATGTAGAGCTGTTCTGAGTCATGAGGATGGTAAAGTAGGCCTCGTGTTAGCAGTAACGGAGGTGAGATCTGTACAGGAAGTCAAATGGAGAATAAGTAAGGACTCGTGCGTTATGTCAGTTAGGATTAGGATTGTTTGCATGTCACAAAATTTAAAATATTCATGCTTAAATGAGGCAGAATTTCTTTTCCTGTCATGTGAAACAAATATGGAAATAAGTAGTCCCAGGACTTATATTTCATGGCTCTAGGGACTCATGTACCCTCCATTATATTTTCCTTTTTATTTTTTTAGACAGGGTCTTTCTATGTAGTTCAAGCTGGCCTTGAACTCACTATGTAGCCCAGGCTGGCCTCAAACTCACAGCAATCCTGCCTCACCCTTCTGAGTGCTGGGATTCCAGGCATGTGCCACCACACCCAGCTTTTCTTTTCCTTACCTCTTTCCCCGTCTATAATGTTCTTCTGTGCATTTTAATGCTATCACCTCATGGTCCAAAATGACTGCTTGAAATCTAGTCATTATGTCAGCATTCCAGTCCATCAAAGAAAGAGGAGCCAAAATCCCTTCCTTTGTAAGTCCACTCCCAAAAGTTGTTCACTGTAGTTCTGCTTGCATTTCCTGATTAGAACTTAGCCACATGGATCTACCTACCTGCAGAGGAGTCTGGGAAGGGTCTTCTTTCTTCCAAGTGGTCACATACTCAACTGAAATTATGAGATTGTATTACTAGGGTAGAAAGGAGAATGCATGTGGGGAAATGGCCAGCAGTCTCTGCCAAAGCTCAGAGGCAAGGGACAGTAGTGGTCACATGGCAAGGACTGTCAGCAGGACTCCTCTGTCTGGATTCTCATAATGATTTTGCTCCTGACTCCCCCTATGACCTTAGGCAGGTCACCTGGCTTCACCATGCCTCAGTCTCATAATTTTAAAGCATGGGTGCTGAGCCTCAGACATGCTGTGTCTTCTGTCCTCCTGAAAGTGAGTTGTCAAATCAAGACCGAAGTGATTTGTAGTTTCAGTTACGTTGGGTGTAGTACCTCAGGGATATACTCCTGTCCACGTGAATGCTTCCTGTTCTATGGAGAGAAAACACCGCAGCAAACTGAAGCCTTTAATAAACTGAACACAATAATGTAATGAATTAAACGATTAGTCAGACCTGATATTTCACAGAGAATTAAATGTTGACAATGTCTGGTTCAGTCTCTCCTTCAATTTAGGACTCTTATCTCTGGTTGAAATTAGTATTCAACTGCACACTCAAGCTTGAAGCCCTTCAAAGAGATAAAATTACAAAGCTCGAGTCAGGGACACTGTTTACCTCAATTAAGAACTGAGTATCTACTAAGAACCAGAAACTGTATATGGAACAAAGAGACATCTCTCGTCTAGTGTGAGGTCACAGATAAGCACACACAAAATCACATTAAGGTGTGACCCATGCAGTGACTGAAGGGAGTACAAAGCAGAGGACAAATGGAGGACAGAGCGAAAAAATAAATTCGGATCTGGGGTGGCTGTATTTGGGCTACTGGGAGCTAGCTATGTAAAACTGTGCAGGAGTCAGGTGGGTACACAGCAGAGAGCTGTGGGTCGAGTTAATAGTAAATATGTAGGCTCAGAAATCATCACCAGGTGAGTGGTGGGGAAACATGGAAATGTCTAAGGCCATGCAGGAACAGGACCTAGACTGAGAACTCAGGAGGATGACAACTTTTGGGGTAGAGAGAAATCAGTGGAGGGAACTGGAGAGGAGCCTAAAGAGAGAACAGCTCAGGAAATGAATGTTTCATAAAAGTCAAGGAGAAGTCATTTCATAAAGACAGAGTGTGTGTGTGTGTGTGTGTGTGTGTGTTGTTGTTGTTGTTGTTGTTGCTGTTATTGTTATCATTATCATGGTCATGGCAACCCCGAATAACTAACTACCTGTTGAATAATGGATGATGAAAAGATGAATGTATATAAATGTAGGCAAGAAGAGAAAGTGTCCACTGGACTTAGAAATAAAAGAAAACTGAAGGTGTGGAGGTAGAAGGAGAAGCCATGGTGGGGGAGAGAAATGACAGAGTGTATGGGAGTGCAAATACAACTATAGTCATACGGATCAAGAAGGGAAGGTAAGACGTAAGGGCCAAATGTAAAAGAACAGATTAGGATCTGAGGTCGGGTGTGAAAAGAGCTGTGCTTGAGCCCAGCTCCATGGCGATGTGAAATCGCTACAGCGAACCCCCAGAGGCAGCATTCAGTGATGTGGGCAGAAGCAGGACCAGCCGTGAGGTGGGCAGCCTATGCAGCTGTATAGACAGCATGCTCACAGGAGCCTTGGACCTGGCTTCAAGTTCTCTTGTTACTGTCTTGAAATGTTTCATAATTTTTAAGCAAGACATCCACATTTTCACTTTGTACCGGGCCTGAAAATTATGTACAATCCTCCGTGAGCGCAAAGAAGTCATCAAGTCAAGTTCTTTGTAGGTTTTCATCATTTTTCATTCTTTTTTCCATACAGCGTCTATTATGTGCCTCATCTAGGCCAAGAACCCTTCTAGGCATTGAGTTCTTGTATCTGGGACTTGATTCTATTGGTTGAAAAAGAATGCATCAGCTCAGTTTTTTTGTTACACATTTTTTAATAACTTATTTTTTCTTTATTTACATTTTCTATATTGTGTTACAGTATCTCTGTGTCTTCAATCTTTGCTTTATGGAGTCAGCCAGTCCAGTGTAAGTGTTCATTTGTGTTTGTAAATGGAAATGGAGAAAAGATTTTAACTGGCAAATTCAAGCTCCAGGATATAGAATCAAGCCATATTTACTTGTTGGCTTACATTCTGCAGTTATTTGCTTCTATTCTGAACTTCATTTTATTTTCCCTTTAGTTCTAAATGTTAATGGCCTTAAGAAAGTAAACAAAAATATACAAGTCTGTGTGACACCAAATATCGTAAAAGATAGTTTACCTTCTTTTAATTTATGTATTCACCTATAAACCTGGAGTTGTGTAATCTATTGCCTGATCATCTGTAATTTTCATATGTGAGTGGGAGGACCTAGTGATCCATGATATCAGGGTCTTCACTTCTGTGTTAAAGATCTTTCCTCTCTTTAGGAAAAATTATAGTGCTCAGGGTGAATGATGAGGATGGAAATAGCATATTGATTCTCTCCCAGAAAAGGTTAAGATGCTGAATGGTGATGAATTAGGTGAACATTTCTGAGAAGATTAGCGGTGGATCAGTACTACACTCAAAGAAATTATGTTGCTCTTGTCACTTTTATTTTATGACTTAATAAATTTTTAAAAAACAATCTCCCCTTTATCTGTTTCCGGAACTTAAAACTGTAAAAATAGATCTTTGATATATGCTAACCTTCTTTAATCTAAATTCAGGTTATACCATTCATGGTCTACTTTTATCACCTCTATATAAATATTTAGGTATTTAGGTGAGTTTTTTCTTATTCAACCCAGAGAATGCAGACTTCTACAGTTTCATAGATGGCATAGTGTAAACTGTGATCTTGTACTCACAAAAGTCTGATTTCATTTGATTTTACGTTAATTAGAAAAAAAAACCCATGCCTACAAGTTAATAGTTGTTCCACTCTATTTTTTTCCTTAAAACTCTTTTCTTTGCTTTATTGCAAATATGCTTCGTTCATCCCAGAGGTTTCCACGCTACCTGGAAATACAAAACACTTATTTTGCATAATGTGACACATACATGTTTGGGTGCCCTCTTAATGTATTCTGTTTACCTCGGAGATGATCAAGAAACCAATTTCCTGGCGACAAAAAAGGAGGATCCATAGCCGTTTGCACATTTCTATTTACTCGTTTACCCTTGGGAAATCCTTCACACTATTTAAGCCTCAACGTTTAAAAGAACCAATAAGCCCTCAGAACCCACACAGTAGCTTGCATGCTCTGTTCATTAGGGCTTGTCATGGTTTCTCATATTGGATTATAGAAGCTGCAAGTATTATATACCGTGGAAACAGGGTTGGGTTAGGAGTGTAAAAACAAATGACATATACCCATGGAAGATTGGCCAAAATGCATTCTACTTCACATTCTAAAATTACCCTCGGTTCACCTAATATCTCTCCATTGATGAGGGGATTTAATTAGGTTTATAATGGGGATACACGTTTCCCCCCAACATCAACATAGTTTATGGATGTGCAGACAAGAATTTTCTCTCTGCATAGTATTATAAAACTTCGGGTAGAATAAATTGAAGGGCTGGCTCCTTTGTCCCAGTGAGGTAAATTATAATTATTTATGGCCGTATCTCATGAAGATCACATTCCCTAAGATTTACATTTTATAAGGGTTAACTCTCTGCCCAGTGCTTAGCCAGCGTCTTGTCAGCCCCTGAACTCAAGCAGCTCACTATCTTTTCCGACATTCATCTCTTCTTGCCTTGCTTGTATTTTCAGCCAATAATATGTTCATAAATCAAATGGATAGTTTGATCTAAGTGGGATATTTAGCTCTCAGATATAACCAGCATCTGAGAACCATAGTTCTTGAGGCTCTTAATATATCATTGTTTAATTCTGTTTTTCCAAGAAGTATTTTATTGCAAGCTAAAAATAATTTAAAATGAATTTACACAGAAATACATTCTTTGCGCGTGTAAACGTAAGTTCTATATTCTTTCTTCAAATGATGAAAGACATATAAAAATATGCCTATTATGTTTGGAATTCAAAACTAATGGACAGTAGAACATAAATATTTATGGCTGATTATAAAAGAAAGGGGTTTGATTCCATTTACCCTCGGGGGACGTGGACTTGCTGTCCCTCCTTCATAATTGTAGTCATTTCCATTAGAAACTTCCATAGACAGGAATGGAGAACAACATAGCAATGCTCCATTGCAACAGCCATTAGAAAATGTGTGTTTCCCCCTTGATATGTGGACTGAGAAAGATTGCTTGAGGGCGATAACAAAGGAAGCAGCAGCCCATGGAGCTATCTGCCGTTACAGCTTTATGCCAATGTAGTGACTCTGGAAAACACTGTGACGCTCCAGCGCTACAGTGTCCTCAGTGCTTTGTTAGATCGCTGGGTGTATTGAACTCACTAACGATTGCCTTTGAGCAAAACAATACAGTGGCACTAACAGAAATAGACCTTTGGCCTTATGTACATGTGGCCAGCAAATACTGCCTATAAGCACAAAGCCCGGTTATTCAGGGTTATTCAGGGTCTCAATAATATGCTTCATTTTTTTTTTTTTCTTGAAACTTACAGCACAGTATCTTGTTGTGGCTGACCAATATTTATTTAAATATCATGCATATTCTAAATGTATAATGTATGGAAACATTAAAGTACAACTGTGATAAAGACAGGCTGGCCCTGTGAGGTATACTCAGCACACATATCTCTGTGTTCTCTTTATACATTTAGTGGGTTTGAAGCCACAGTCCCAACTTGGATATATAGAGGCTCATAATTTTATTTTTCTATCACTAAACCCAACTTTGACACAAGCCACCATTTGCGTTGATAGCAGAGGAAATAATTCTGCAAGGTATTTACTTTTTGTCTTTTTTTAAAAATTATTCAATTACTTCTATTTTTCCATGCTAGTTTAGTGCATATTTCAAATTCCTTGAATGTAGTTCCCTTTCCTCTTAATAGTTTCTCTCTACTTCCTACCGTCCCCGCCCCCCCCCAGCACAGTTCTTGGTTCCAGAGAGAGAGAAACTTATATTGGCATCATGACAGGGGAAGCATATCTGGTTCATGTCTTCCCTCAAGTCTCACTGCAGTAAGCAGTCTCCTCCTGCTTGATCTGTCAGCTTTCTTCATCGTACTATGGAGTCCATTGTCTCTGTTCTCCTGGTTTAAGCAGTACCTGGTGCTGCTTCCAGGGCTTGCTCAGTGTCTCAGCCCATTTGGATTGCTATAACAAAGTACTTTAGACTGGATAATGTACGCACAACAGAAGTTTATTGTGTATTGTTCTAAAGGCCAGGAAGCCTAAATTAAACTGCTTCGCCGGTAGTGTCTGATGAACACTCACTCTTTGCAGGCTGGAGAACCAGGGGCACTGTTGGCTGCTCAGTCCAAGAAGATAAAAGTCTCAGAGTGACAGAGACAGAGAGAGAGAGAGACAGACAGACAGACAGAGACAGAGATACAGAGAGAGACAGAGATAGAGACAGAGAGACAGAGACAGACAGAGACAGAAAGTATGAATGAGAATGAATGCAGCCTTAGTCTGAGGCCCAAGCGTTTGAAAATGCCCTGGGGAGCCACTGGTGCCGGCCCTCATGTGGAAAGGCTGAGGAACCTGGAGTCTGATATCCACAGGTAACAGGAGACAAACATACCCAAAGGCAAAGGGATGAGCATGAGTACAGAACCAATCCTCCCCTCTTTTCCCTGTGGACACCCACGTCTGAGCTTCTGCAGTCCTGGCAATATTTTACTCAGTTGTCTTCTGTTTGCCTTAGAAAGATGGCACGAAGATTGTCAGATCTCTCATATGCCGGAATACTGGATGTGGAGGCTGGGTTATCTCTCCCCAGATCTCAGCCTAGCCGTGCTCAGCCATCACTCACACTCCCTAATGATCGGAGAATAAAAAGAGAAGTTTTCTCTTGAACATCTCACAGTGGCATGCCTGTGGGCACACAAGTGGAGCTGAGAGTTTAGAGGAGAAGTCTGAGCTCAAGGTAAAAATATGTAAGTCACTGCCCTGTAGTTCAGACTCAGAGCCATGAGACTGAGATTATAAAGGAACTGGGTATAAACAGAAAAGAGATAAAACAGGTTCATAGAGAAAAATGTAAAAGAAGTGGTTTACCTAATTGTCATAATGTAAAGAAAATCACTATAATTTGGGTGGAACCTTAGATTTGTATTCATGAAAATTGTAGCGAATAGGGGCTGGGGATTTAGCTCAGTGGCAAAAGCGCCTGCCTGGCAAGCGCAAGGTCGTGAGTTCGGTTCCCGGTACTGGAGAAAAACCAAAAAAAAAAAAAACCCAAAAAAAAAAAAAAAATTGTAGTGAATAGACCCCAAAAGGCCATCATTCTCCTTATCCTCAGGCTTCACTAATCGAGCTCCGAACGCTTTTCTTCAAGGCCTGGCATCCTTTACTACTCTCCAGAATGCTTTCTCAGTAGATTGGAACTGGTACGTGTTCATTGAACATTTTCCGACACTGAAAAAGATTGGCCACTGGCTTACATATGAAGGTAGTAACATTTCCACCCTGGGTATTTATTTAAAATACTGTGCCATGACTCACAGACTGTAACAAGTCCCCTTTAATATAAAACTGGACCAAGATAGCCCTTGTCTTAGGACTGCTGCGGCATCACAGAGAATCTCCAATATATGCTCAGATCAGAACACATAGCTACACTTCAGTGGAGGAATCTAGAGCCATGGTCACTCCCAATTATTATCTTTTAGGGTCTCTTGAGTTACCATAAGTATTAATTTCTTTCCCTTTCTTCCAGGAAAAAAAGATACAAAACCTTGAATACAGAGACCATGGGATTCGTAGGATCCTAGGGTTTTGTCAGCACACAGAATGTCAAGGTCTTGGGGCAGAGTTGCCATCTGCAGGGCCCAGGTCCTGGGCTGTGATCCTTCACAAGAGCTCTTTGTACTTCGCCTATATGCACAGAATGTACATGAACTACTGGACATTTGACTTACAGATCACATTGAGTGCTAACATTATAAATGCCATAAAATGTTAGTGTTTAATTTGGCTAAAACAGATTCATGAAATTTAAACTTGTTAAATTTTATTGCTCTGTCAGTTTTTGTTTGGTGATCTCCCCCATGACCCTATTGATTTTTTCCACAAATAAATGGCTTGTAATTATTTTTTTAAACGTTTAAAAATAACCTTTGGAAGACCCAGGAAGCATTCTAAGAACTGCAAAATCAGAGCTAGGAACTGCTGTCCTCGCAGGGCTTCCCTTGACCCTGTGGACTTTTAGGACGAGTCACTGTGGGGCTGGCCTGTGCATTGTAAGCTGTTTCCCAGTATTCCTGGCGTGCATCGTCTAGCAGCAGCACCACACCGATAGTCTTGACAGTCCAAAATATCTCTGGGTATTGCCACATGTCCCCTGGGCAGCAAAATCACTCGTACTGAGAAACACGGCCAAAAGAGTAGAATGTTAAAGGATACTTTTGTTCTCTATAGAGGACATGTTTAAGACATTCTGATGTTCATATGTAGATTATAAGTCCCCTAAATACCTTGCCATCTTCTTCTCTGTCTCAGAAGCGTGCTGTGCTCCAGAGGGTTTTATTGTCAAAATCGTATTTGACATGATAACGTAGGAAAATCTGGTGGTCTTAGAACTGTGTGGTAGAGGATGGTCCCCTGAGAATGAGATTTAACCAATTTAGATATTAGAATGAGGCACCAGAATTTGAACAAGTTAGGGCCCTGAGAAACATACATGTGGCAGATATGTAGATTCTCAGAGAGGAAGTCTACCTTAGCTTCTTTATACCACTATTAAGTTATAGAAAGCTGTGATATTGACTGAAGATCTTTACCCAGGCATTCTGAAATTTCTATGGGGCACTTCATTTGTGTTCATTGGTTTCATGTAACATAGGCCAAAACTTAGAATGCAAAATAACAGGTGGGTGCAGATGGCCGATTCATGAGGAAGCAGCCAACTCCGTTTTCTCCCACTAAAAAGGAAAAGTTAAGATCACAAAGGCTAGGAAGAAATACATCTCTAATTACTGGCTGCTGTGCTTTGGATACTGTTTGTTATCCGTGTTCCCTCAGGGTTTGTGTGCTAAAAGGGCGGCCCCCAGCCTGGAGGTGTTGGGCCCGTAGCATCTCTAAGGGAGGGAGGCAGTGCGGGGTAATTAGTTGATGGAACTCTCACCTTGGGAATGTGTTAGTACCGGCCTCTGAGTGAGTTAGTTCTTAGGAGAGAAGGTGGTTACAGAATGAAGCCACTGAATCTGCTAGGCCCTTCGTACACACAGCCGGGTCCTTTTACATTTTCTGCATGCTGTGATACACTCAGGAGGCCGTGCTAGGACGCTGGCTCTGTGCTTTCCAGGCACTAGAACCATGAGCCAAATAAATCTCTTTCCTTTCTATGGTGTTGTGGTACTGTGTTATAGTAACAAAATCTGAACTTACTTGCTTCCCATTAACTATATGGAAGGGATCATTTAACAAGAATTGGTGTAGTAAGAGTCAAAGTAAGATTGCATACCTGCAAAGAAAGGAGCAAAGTTAACTGTAAAAGGCATGAAGATTTTAGTAGGTTAATTGCTGCCCCACATTTTTGTCAAAAGAGATAGTGTAGGGAAATGCCTTTGGAAATATATAGTAGTAACAGAGGTAATAACTGTGGGGAAGAGATTGATGATTGAAGAATTTTTTTCTATACAGTGGGACTTTTGTTTGTGAGCAATTTGGTTCTCAAACGGAGGAGTTTGGCAGAATTTTGTTGCTGTTTGCAAACTCTGTATGAGGTGATAAACACGACTATGACCATCTTTCTCACACAAACACAAGCATGACTCTCTTGTCTAGAATCGTGGAATGATTTAAGTTTGCAAACCAAATACTTTTGTACCTTTGGGCTTCTCTAGGAAAAAAACGCACAGGAAGTAAATACTTTTCTTTAACAATTAAAAAACATTGAAAATTTGACGATTTTTATTCCTTCTTGGAAATTCTGAAAGTGCATTTGACCTGAAGTACTATTCTGTTCAGCACGCTGTTGCTTGAAGTTATACATTTACTTTTTGACCAGCTCATATAGGTTTTCTCATTTTGTGTGGGGTTTTTTCCACTTCATCTATAAAAACAGCTCAGCCTTTTCATTTTAAAAATCTGCAGGAATTTTTTCCTTCAGACTGAGAAGAACTTTTATAGATGGGTTATAAATAAGCTCTTTAAAAACTAGTAACAGTTGCTGTGTTCTTAAGGCACCAATACTGCGTAGGCGTTTGAGGTGGACGAGATTTATCTAAAATTCAGAACATAAAATGTGTTAAGAGAAAGCTTTTTAGCCCTAAATTTAGATGATTAAGTATTTTATCTTTGGTTGGTTTCCAAAGGAAGATACTCTTTTAAAAAAAGAAAGAAAGAGAAGTGGTTTTTAATGACTTTGAGTATTTTTTGTAAAATCTTCTTTGAAGGAGGCTAAATAATTTATGCGTCTTTAATATTGGAGAGGCAGGTTATTCCTTGAAGGCCAGCTTTTCACAAGTACTTTGTCATGGCTGATTGATCTCTGCAGTCACAGTGATATGCTGGCGTAAAGCATGTGACCCAGGGGCTCACGTATCCCAGGACACTGAGCGCGTAAGTGGGTCACATGAGCACAGACGTGCACAACACTGATTTTCATTGCCCAACACAAGTTTTAGAAGAACAAACATCCCTAAAATAGGAAAGAAATGTAGGATGTAGGGCAAAAAGAGAAGTGTTTAATTAAAAGCCACTTAATAGTTTACAGCCCTGCACTGGTGAATTTTAAGGTACTGACATCATTTGGTTTGGAGACAAAGCACACCAACTTTTTCCTTGGAGAATTAGACTTTCATGGGCATCTGTGGATATCTGTAGATCTTTAGATAACTCTACAGAATTTGACTCAAGGGTTTGTTGTCTATTTTCTACGTTCTTCAAGCTAAGGATGATCTCATCTCCTTTTCTCCATGTCATAGGCTGCTGGCCTCCCTGTGACTTGCTTCCTTGAGTCTGGTGGCCACGGTGTTCATTGTGTACAGGGTGTTAGGGCTGGTTCTGTGGTGTGGAGTTTGCCTATTATAAGTGGGACAAGACCCTGCAGGAGGGATGTCATAGGACAGCCTCTGATTCATCAATATACCCATCCTTTGTCTTCTTTTATTTATTTATTTATTTTTGGTACTGGGAATCAAACTTAGGACCTTGCACTTGCCAGGCAGGTGCTCATGCCACTGAGCTATATCCCTGGCTCCTTTGTCTTCTTTTAAAAGTATCTTTCTGAATTGTGTTCTCTTCGATAAATAAACATTCATTAATGAACTTTACAGCCTAAATGAAAAGTATCTTTATTTACATCTACTTGATTTTAGATTTACACATTTCAGAATCTCCTCCAAAAGGCCTCATTACCTTTCCTGTGATGCAGTACTCTCCTGTTCTTCTATGGAAGAGAGTTGGAAGGTGTTAAAATCTTCCAGAAGGTACCATAAAGTGGTTCAACCCTTCTCGCCATTTCATAACTCTTTAAAACAAAATATCAGAGAGAGATCTGGGAATGATGCTCTGAAGCCACAGCCTTATTTCCCGGCCGTTCTAGTGCTTTGGAACCTCTGTTTCCTTGATTTGAACTGTGCACCCTGTCAGCCACTGATGGGAATGGGTGTCCTATGAGTTCATCCATCATTGGTTCCTTGAACACAGCAGACTGGCAACTTAGCCACAGTGGGGTGAGTGTCAGGGAGGCAGCTGCTGCCTTGGCCACGTCTCACCCTGATGCAGGGACCCCTGAGCTTGCCCGTTCATTCCTATATGGGACACCAGCTTGGGTGCTGACAGAGTGTACCTGCAGAAAGCAGTTTTCTCCAGTGCGTGAAGTGTTGCCAGTTCCGGTCAACAGAAAACTGACTCTGGGAAAGACATCCTCATTTGCTTTCCTCAGGGATTAGTATTTACTAGTTTTGAGGTTTCATGTGAGTAATTAATACATCAAAACAATATCACCCAGTTATCTGGGCTGTTTACTATAATAATAAACATTTATATGAATGACTTTAATAGATTTTCTAACAAAGAACTTTAAAAGGCATTTTGAAATTTCTGTCACATACAGAATTTTTAAAAAATATTGTAATGTGTACCCTATTCTGCATGTATTAGTGGTTTTTTTTTTTTTCCAGCCCCAGGAATCGAACTCACGACCTTGCACTTGCCAGGCAGGCACTGTGCCACTGAGCTAAATCCCCAGCCCCATGTATTAGTTTTTGATCAGGGAATTTTTAAGAAACGTATTTTTCAAAAAACATATTTTTTCTAATAGTAGAAAATAATTATTTTTGCTTTTTGGCTAAATATGCCTAAAATAGTATTCTCAAATTATATATTTTTTATTACAATGATTGGGTCAAGAAGAATTGTAGATTTATCCTATTTTTCTCAGCCTCCCTTTACCTTCACATAAACTGGTTAATCAGTATGTCTGCCTCTTTTTCCCATGGGCTCTGCTCTCCAGGGACTAACAATACGTATATTTTTCCTCATTCTGATCTCTCTGACAAAGGTTCAGATATCTGTGGCTTGGAGTGGACTTAACTTAAAGCTGCATCCTGTTGAGACAAAAACTTTGGGGTCGTCCTTGACTTTCTACCTGCCCCGTCTTCCAAGAAAGTCACTGTTGGATTTGTTTTTCACCAGAGACTAGCGTTGCTTCATTCTGGGATGTCATATAAATGAGGTCATTCAGTGTATATGCTCTTGTGTCTGACTTCTTTTTAATCAGCATAATTTTTGAGATTCATCTGAGTTGTTGCGTAGAGCAGTTATTCTTTTTGTTGGGCACTATTCCATTATAGGAATAAACCATAATTGTTTATCAATTATTCTATCAATGAACACCTATAGAATTGTGTTTTCTTCAATAAGTAAACATCCATTAATGAACTGTACAGCCTTAAAAAAGTAACTTTATTTATATCTACTTAATTTTAGATCTACGCATTTCCGTATCTCCTCCAAAAGCCCTCATTACCTCTCTGATGCAATACTCTCCTGGTCTTCTATGGAAGAGAGTTGGAAGGTGTTAAAATCTTCCAGAAAATACCATAAAGCAATTCAGTCTTTCTTGCCATTTCACAACTCTTTGAAACAAAATATCAGAGAGACAGAGAGAGAGAGATCTGGAATGAGTGATGCCCTGAAGTTTTCAGTTTGGGTTACTAAAGGGTAACATTGTCACTGAGGCAAAGAATATATGAATATTTTTGCACATTCCTTTGTGTAGACATATCCTTTATTTCGGGTGAGTCTAAGGAGTAGAACTGCTGGGTCACAGGATAGGTAAATGTTTAGTTTTATAAACTTTCAGGCTTTTTCCAAAGGGGTTGTACCATGTTATGCTGACAATAACAGTGTATGAGAATGTCAGTAGATCCGGATTTGTGTCAGTATTTATTGTTGTCATTCTTTGTGCATGCTCCTGGGAGTATAAAGTAGTACTGGTCAATAGCTATTGCTGACTAGAAGTTAGCTACTATTAGGCTTCGTCATTCCTAGCTACCCTCATCTACAAATTCAGAAATGGCTCTTAAAATATGCCTTGGTTCCTACTAAAGATTTTTTTAACCTCTTACCCAAATTAATTTAATTTAGTTTAATGCCTGGATCTGTTTATATAAAAGCTAAATCTCTATATAAGTCAGCTTTCTATCTCTACAGTATAACAACATACCTGAGATAATGAGGTTATAAAGAGAAAGATTTTTGGCTCATGTATTCAGGGATACCAGTCCATGGCCACTTGCCTGTTGCTTTGAGCCTGTGACAGCGCGTCATGGCAGGAACATGAGGGGAGGAGGTCTGTTCACTTCATGGCAGCAGGGAAGCGATGATAAAGGAGTGGGATTCCAGTATCCCTTTCAAGGGTCCACCTCCAATGACCTAACTTCCTTCTACTATACCCCACCTCTTGGAGGTTCCATTTCCTTCCAATAGCAAGTGACTAAGTCTTTTAGCATATTAGCCTTTGAGAGACATTTAAGATCCAAATCATAACAATATCTATGTCAAAATTTTTTGGCCCTAAAGTCTTCAGTGATGGGCTTGCTAACAACCAGAAGAACTAGAACTTCCCCGTCCTTTGACTCCATTCTAAGGTGGCATTTGCCATCTGGACATTGTTCATGTAATTCCCTCTTGAGCTGTACAAAATGGAAGGCAAAATAGCTCCCATTTCTCTGTGTTCTCTTCTGAGTGCACTGGAACCCTCCAAGATTTTATTATGCATATTTTCTTTTTCTTTACTTTCCTGTCACAGTAGTTTTTTGTTTTCCTTTTCTATAATTTCATTCTTTTAAAAATCATTGGATTATAGAATGGGAATTTCACTGTTGTCTATGTATCCATATTATTAGGATTTTAAGTCTTAAAATCTAAGTACGTAGGTAATACATCTCTAAATTGATTCATTTCAATATCCTGGTTTTAACTGATTTCCTTTTCATAGCAGTTTTGTTGCCGTTAAGAATTAGTATATAGCCATGTGTGGTGGTGCTCACCTATAGTCCCAGCAGCTCAAGAGGCTGAGGCAGGAAAATCACTTGAGGGAGGAGTTAAAGGCCAACTGAGCAATATAGGGAGACCCTGTCTGTTAGAAAAAGAGGTAATTCTTACCTATGCTCAGTTTTGTTGCAGTAAAAATAGCAATAATTTTGGAGCAACAGGAACTGACTTGTTGTCTAATTTCTTACTTGCTCAGTATTATGTGGCTGCCGACTGTTCAGCAATCTGACGCTCCATATCACCAACTAGAAAATAACAACTTCACTGTTCTTGAACTATTGGAATTAGATATAGTTAAATAAAATAATTTTATAATGTTATTTATATTCACACATCAAGTAAGGGGCTCATCAAATGTTCATTTTCTTTCTTTCTTTGGGTAAGCCAGTTAGTACTTCATAAATTCATTGAGATTGTAAATTTCACAACATTTGAAAAAAATGGGGGCTGGGGATTTAGCTCAGCGGCAAAAGCGCCTGCCTGGCAAGCGCAAGGTCGTGAGTTCGGTTCCTGGTACCGGAGAAAAACCAAAAAAAA